>NC_052510.1:40322163-40369043 GCF_014356525.2 Nilaparvata lugens
ATCATAAAGCTACTATGATCCAAATTTCGTGAAAATCGTTAGAGCCGTTTTCGAGATCCGTTGAACACAAAAATAACCATATACATATCCACATAACCAGATATAAAAATAGCCAGAATATACAGAAATTATATACAGAGCCGTTTTCGAGATCCGTAGGATATAATAACCAGATATCTATATAAATGAAAATCGAGCCTTAAATTTTGACATTCAATAACTTTTTTATGTGTGCACCGATAATTGATGGTTTTTTTTTAGTTGTGTATGTTATGTTCAGGAGCAGGTTTATGGCCTATCAAATTAATGATCCGATATCAGGACTCTTTCCTTCGGTCCTTCAAAGTTCACATGTAATCCTTAAGGTGCGTACAGATATACGCGCCGCGAACATGAGCAATTCAATTTTAATCAGCTGACTATATCTGTATTTTTACAGAAACGGTAAGATACAGATATAAGATACAGATGAGCATCAGCTGATTAAAAGTGAATTGCTCATGTTCGCAGTGCGTAAATCTGTACGCACCTTTATGGGAGAAGATTCGTGAGCTGACCACACTCAGAAATTAGAATCAGCTGTTATAATCATTACGTAATCCAACAGCCGCCGGTAGATTTGTTTTTTTTGTTTCTACTGATTCACAAAATTTTAATTCTAATAAAAATGACGCGGTATGAACGACGTCCATACTTGGGTCGTAGAATTCGAAATGCTGTAAATTTAGAATATGCACGGGAAAATCAGCAGCAAGGAGATATACCATTCAATTTCCCAGCAAGCTGCATTCAACTATATCTAAAAATACAAACTGCTGCACAACTAACTAAGTACATAGGGAGTCCATATTGAGATAAAAAATTTAAATACTTATTGCTGGATAATTTTCATAAAATATAGTGCATCAGATTAAGCTAAGGCTAAGCACACCTGAGGAGGCGCGGCTTGGTGATACAAAGTGTTGATCTTATGGAGATTGCCTTATCACACCCGTTCCACGCCATGCCCGATTCAGTAGTGTGTGTGTGAGTTCTTCTTCCATCAAACCAATAAGCAAGAAGCACCTGGATGCAGAATGCCGCATCGCGCCTCCTCAGGTGTGCATCCAGCTAAAGTTTGTCATGAGATATATTAACTATTTGGCGGTACGAAGTTCGCCGGGCCAGCAAGTAAATAAATATGAATAACCAATATAAAAATACAGAAATTGCTGGCTTAATATGAAATAGGATAATTTTCTCTACTAGAAGTACTTTGTATGAGTTGTATTGATCTCTCATCAATAATTTTTAATATTTTTGTTTTTGAGGTATCACAAGTAAACATCCAATTGTTCACAAGCAAAAATACTTGATAAATACAGAATAAATAACTGAACACATCAAAGCTCGAAACTCTAAACAACAAGAAGTCTTCTTCACAAAAAGTAAAGAATATCCTGCATCAAATCAAGGTTTTGTGTACACTGGGAATACAATAACCTCTTTGAAAATGTTACTATCATCAATAGTTCATCAGTGGGCTATGGGAGCACAAAAACTTGCTCGGCAATTCAACCATTACTCATCAGTATGATTACGAATCAGGGAGAATCCCCCCAATAAATTGAGACATCACCAACTCCATTGAAACAGGGAAATGTGGTGGTAGCCGGTCAATAAGCTGTGCCTTCCTCCCATCAGATTTGCCAGGGGCCAACCATGTTCGTCATTAGAATATTCAAGTCGCAATAAAGCTGTCCGCAGAGAAACAAAAGAATGCAGATTCTGCTCGCTAATGCATTTAGTGGGAGTCTCCGTAGGGGTGCTGCTAGCAGGGGTGGATTAACTACAGAAAAAGGCTCGACAAACGAAGTAAGGGTGGATGCGTCTGGAATGTTTTCGATCTACCCTCGTAAATTTCGAGGGTGGACCTTATCGATGATGGATCAGCTGACTGGTGTGACGGAGCGGAGGGGGATGGGTAGTCTGAGACTCGTGGCCTTGATGACTGGGGGTTGTCACACTGCGGGGGGGGGGGTTGATTTCTGTCTGTCAGCCAAGGGGCACTTCCCCCAACAACATCTAGTGACACATTATCCGGTGATAATGTAGCCAGGCGTGTCTTCCCTAAGCAGAGCTATTGAAGAGCAAATAACTGTTCTGATTTTCCACTAGTATACTAGTAGCCTATATTTTTCTCCTAGTTTAATACTGCTTTTGCTGTACGATTTGTATTTTCGCTTCTGCTGGATATTATCATAGACAAACAATAGCATTTGCTTGTTTATGATATTGTTTCTCTATGATATTATCCACATAAGCGTCCACTTGTGCTTGGGTATTAATTAATATAAGTACCTATTAATATCTAGTGACCTGGCTGGCTTGAATAAGAAGACATGAACGAATAACCATACCCTGACTAAGCAGCGATAGCTGACCGAAGTTGCAACATTCCAGACTACTCGGATAGGCCGGCCGGCCTATCAAAGTAGATTTGACGAATTTACGCCATTTTAAATGAATCTTGCTCGGAAACAAGTTAGATTAGAGGCATGGTGAGAGGTCTCGTTTCATCTGCATAGCAAGGCTGAATAAAACTTCTCACTTATTTCGTGTTTTCCTCAAAATTGCTGTCAAGTGATGCTACTAATAGATCTAAAAGGACAGTCAAAAGTGATATTTAATAATTTGCATTGATACGTAGTCAATCCAGTGACACGAAATATCTAATAAATTATCTATTTTCAAATCAATGTATCGATTTCTTATTGCAGAAGATGCTCACATTAGCTATGTACTTAGATAGAGGATCAAAGCTGAAAGTATTGAATGAAAACTCGAAACAGGTGAATGCAGATATTAGCTCGAGAGATGCAATTATCAATGTTTTACTAAGTGACGCCCAGCTTGATGTTGATAAAATTGCAAAATTGGAGTCTGAGCTGAAGCTGATGAGAAAGTGCACAAACTATATGTCTCCGAAATCGAAATTTGAGTTTTTAGAACCTAAACGTACTGCAAAGCCGAAAACTTGTGCTCCTTGTCCATTGGTTTTGTCTAAAAATAGATCTTCCGTGTTGGATGAGAAAGAACTGTCCATGCTACCTGATGCTAGGAGGAAAATTGTGACGCAGGCGCAGGTTCACCGATCTCCAACACCTAAAGATGAGAGACTTTCCAGACTTAGGCGTACCGGTGGCAGTACAAGGTCAATGAATATCCGTTTCTTTGAGGATAGTCAGGGAAGGGAGGTCTGCAGGAGCTTCAATACCGACAATCATGCAAAAGAAACAAATGAGCTGGATTACAACGATGTGAACGTCTACTTGGCTGGTTGTAACGATATCGCCTGTAACGAGAGAAAAGAGCTCCACTCAGCACTTCACAGCAAGCTTCAAGATCTTCAGAATCGACGTGCTAGAAATGTGGTTGTTTCCCCTGTGCCACGCAGACATGATCTTCCAAAGTGGTCGGCTATCAATAGAGAAATCGAGAGAGCTAATATGGAAAATTCAAATCTATGTAAGCATTTTAGCAATGTAAGATGTGTAAACATTAGCAACATAGGTAGAAGATTTCATACGAGCCAAGGCATGCACTTGAACAATCTTGGAAAAAGATTTATAAGTGATAAGATATTGGAAATAGTACATAATTTGGCTCAGGCACAGGAAACATCTGTAGAATCTATTCCTTTAGGCTGTCAATCAAATTCTTTTTTAGATAATTATGTGCCTGGTACGTTGAAAGAGTGTAATCAACATATTCTGGAGTTGGATAATAATTCTGTAGACACCTCGCCTTCTCCAGCTACTTTGAGATCTAGAAGTTTGGGACAGGAAGATGTAGATCAATATTAACCCAATCAATCAATCTCAATCAATACTATAACTTGGGAAACAGTAGTCACTCTGACAATACATTGGTAATATCCCATATTGACTTACAATCTTACCTTTCAAACAGGTTTCAATTTATGTAAAAACTGGTAAGCAGAAATCAAGTTGTAAGCAAGTTTTACAAGGGGTCCCCCAGGGCTCTATCCTTGGTCCCTTCTTATTCATTGTTTATATAAATGACCTTCTGCAATCTGTTCCAAATAAATCTGTGTTGTATGCGAATGATACAATTCTTCTGTGCTCCAATAAGTCCTCACTCATCAATTCTATAATTTCAAATTATATGAGGGAAAGAGCTTACCTCTGGTTTTCTGCTAATAAGTTAATTGTGAATGATAACGAAACTGAATTTATTACTTTTAGCTCAAATATGAATTGTCCACAGAAGTCAGTTAAACTACTAGGAATACATCTTGATTCTAAGCTAACTTGGGCCAGCCATACCGATTCACTTTGCAGCAGACTATCTAGGGTAATCTTTTTATTGAAGAAATTTAAATTTTGAACCAGCATGAACCTTGCTCTAACTGCTTATTTTGCTTTTTTCCACTCACACCTGCAGTATGGAACTCTGTTATGGGGTAGCTATAGTGGGGCAAAAGATGTTTCCCTTTGCCAGAAAAGAACTCCATGTACAGTATTAAATCTAGGCATGAGAGAATCTTGTGGGCCGTTTTTTCAGCCAATGGTGTGCTGACTCTTCCTTGTATTTTTATGTTGAACTGTTCAATGTATGTGAAGAATAACCTCAGTCTTTTCAATTTAAGAGGAAACATCCATGAATATAACACAAGAGCTGTCATTCAGATTGATCCAAGTCGAGTTAGGCTAGCTAAGACGCAAAATATGTATTGCTATGTTTGATGTAAAAATGTTTAATGCTCTATCACCTGGAGTTGGAGATTATAAATGTAAAATATTCAAATATATTATAACAAAATGGTTGAAGGAGTGAGCATTTTACTTTGTTGAAGATATTTTAACTAGTGACTCATCCATAATATTATGAGTTTTAATTTTATTATAGTTTTTATAATGTAAGTTAATCTGACCTGTATTTGATCCTAGTATTAATATTGTGATATTTATGTCAAGTGACTTTTGTCTATGCAATTTTGTTTGTGACAGTAAAAAATTCTTGATTCTTGATACTTGATTCTTGTGAATTTCAAGTTGATCTACATTGCATAGTACGTTTCATAGGGTGAAAACTTTGAAGTAGCGTACCTTTTTCAAGTTTTCGAAAGAATACTAGAGAATATGTCGAGAGTCAAAACCGCGCAATAACAGTAGTTATTTGCTTCAAAGAAACTTCACGGAACCCACTAGGAACTGGCTGATTCATCCAGTATCAATTTTAAACAAATTAGTCATTCATAGTTAGAAAGTACAGAATGCTTTGAATCATTCATTATCATTGCATGGTTGTCTACACTACACTCTACAGCCTTATAGGATGTGAATGATATTCAATGAAGATAATTCTACAATACGGTACTACATAGTATTGTGAGAACATGTAATAACTGATTCTGAATAGAGCATTGACGTTCAATAACGAGATGTCACCGCTCATGAACAGGTTCACAAATTGCGCAAACCGATGTTGAGGTATTTTTGTACTACAAACATGAGAAGATGAAAAGATGGATCTGTTGTATTCTATGTATACCTCCAAGACATTGCCATGAACATGTATGTGGCAAGTGAAATGAATTCGGTCATGCGTGATATTGTGTGTGTGCGTGTGAGTATTGTTGAATGTTTTGAAGCATGTCAGTGAGTACCCTGCAGCCTTATGGCTGAGTCATTCCATGTTCCCATGTGACCTCACTCAGGGAACCACCAACTATTAATTCAAGTGAAATATGAGCCCTTACATGTCTCACAGCTCTACGGCCTCATTTAGCTTTAATTTAAATAGTGCAAGACCGGTATTAGATTATTCATGATGTTATTCGAAATGTCGACCATTTAGATAATCCATTTAGTCTATATTGGGACAAAGCTAGAACTTTGAACTTTAGTCAGAAGGAAAGTTAAACAGGGAAAGTTATTCTGATTCACCAAAGTGCTTTACACTTATTGTTCATTGTCCTGTTATGGCCGATAACATTTCACATTTGAAATAGAAATTTTTCAGTGTGAATAAGGTTGTTATCTACTAGGCAACCTAGCTAGTAGTCATTGAAAAGTGATTATTTAACGTGTATCACTCATGAATCATTCTAATATGTTATTGCCTTTGAAGGTATTAAAAGAAATCAGAACAAAACAAGATTTGGAATTCTTCATTTTACAATTTACTGAGGAGTAAAAAGCTCAAAGACTCAAATGAAGTTTCTTGTAGATTGGTACCTTAAAAATTGAAATGTCAAATAAAAATGAGCTGAAACTTTTTATTCTTTGGACTAAATGATCTAGGAGTAGAGGAAATGTCCAGACATAACCTGATGTCTATGTTGGCATCCTTCAATATAATATTCATAAGGGTATATGAGATTTAGTCTTTAATTATAACAGTTATGCATGGAAAAAATAATAGCAAGCCTAAATCAGATTCAAGGTTCCATTAACATGTGAATGAGTTCTACTTGTAAGGTTGATAGGAAAAAACTTAATTGTTTCATAACAGAACTCACTAAATAATATAGTATCTCAGTTTTTAGAAAATGTTTGTACCATCCCAATAAATAGCAAAGGAGGTCCAGTTCATCAAGTTACTTTGAAAGAATTCGAGTTGGTCAAGAAAAAATGAAAAATTCATTGTCTCTGCGTAGAAGGTGTGGACGTTGGATGACTGCGGCCCTCACCATGTATTTTGTATCTCACTCTGGAGAACTTATGCACATCATGCTTTGGGGAAAAATGGTGAGAAGAGGGTCTGAATTCTGAGGAAGGCAGATTCAAAGAGAGCAAGTTATTTGATAAGAGGATTGAAAAGTATCAGGACTGAGCAGTGATTTTGTTAGGCTTCCCTGCAAATGAGATTCAACCTCCCTCTACCGGCATAACACTAAATGAGTATATGTGAGAAAAAAGAAAAAAAAACAAGACAGAACAGATTGGGAGAAAGGTCGTTCAAGTGAGAAAATGATTGAGAGCATCAGGAGAAAGAAGATAAGCAAGCTTTCAAAGTTTGGATGGATCATGAATAACAATATTGATTTTTTCACTTAAATGAACAGGACGTTTTATTAACTTGTGTAAGATTTTATGATTACATGAAATCATTCAGATGTTCGATCAATATGTTTTTCGATGTAAAGTTGTATTATTTAAATATGAAAGCTTTATTAATTCTCTGCCTTGTCATTCGTTGATTCAAAAGTCTCATAAAATCTCATAAACATATAATCTTAAAATAGAGCTTTTCCATTAAATTGATTCCATACGTTTAGCAGTATGATAACTCCTTAACAGAAGATAACTTGTAAATGATAAATAGATTTGGTTATGGAAATATTATACTAATCGTGCAGCTACTGGAACAGTGAAGAAATTGAAAAGAAGAGTGAATATATCTGATCTGACTGGAAATAGCTAAATTTATGGAACTTGATTGGGATATTTTTTACCCCCAACAAGGTAATTGTCTGCCTTTTGGAGTCATTTTATTGTGAGCTGTGACTACTGCTTCTGCTACATCTAGGCTATAACCTTACTTCTTCAACTTTTATTCCAGCATTCTATCAACTGAAAATTTCTCCATCGTTAGTAAACAGTACGAAAATAATTATTCGTCCAGCTCCATTGACAAGTGTAGCTACGGTACGCTACCATAATTTATTCAAGAATCTCAATTCTATAATAATATACTACTTGGTAATTCATCTCCGTTCACAAGTAAAGTTACAAAGGAATTCCCTATACATTTTCTAGTTCTATTATCGGAAAGCCTGATTATGAGACCATAACATTGGAGGAGGTCGTTCTTTTTTCCCTTCATATAATTTTCCATTGATAGAATTACTATTTGCTAGAATTAACTTTCGACTTGAATAACAAAAATTTTCTAGAATTGGTCCAACAAGATGCTCGCCTCACTTGTTGCAAGATGTTGCCGGTCCATTCACGTGTTGGGGAGGAAGGGGTTGATGGGGCTGTGGCGGTGCGGCACTGACACAAGGGAGATCCCCAACAAGCCTCTCATTGAACAAGTAGTAGGCAGACGCAGACCGATCAATAAACGAAACCGAAAGCTACTCTCTCCCCCCTCCTGCGTTCTCACTAACACATGGGTTTGCCAAACTCAACTTCGCATCCCAAATCGGGTACATAGGGGGTGGGGGAGGGATACTGGAATAGCTTCCCCAATACTGTTTTGCAAAGGAGACTGGCTAGAACTGCACTTCACGAACTATAGCTACAGCTTTATTCATAATTACACATATTATATAACTGTATAGTTGTATCCGCTGCACACCCTTCCACCAAACATCATTAATGGGGATTTGCTACTAGTCAATATTGGACCCTTGGCTACTGTTGTTGAGAGGCTTGGAATGCTTTAGCGGAATGTTAATTTTGTTTAGACATTCAAGGTTTTGGTAAACATCTGGAAGGTCTTTACAGTATCTCTTTATTTTAGCGAATCTTCTTGTCAAGTGGGATTTAAAGATGATTCAGAATTAATTTTAGATCAAAATCGATCTTTGTTTGATACAAACACTGGAAATACATTGATGTAATACATAATACATTGAAATACTATGCAAGTACTGCCTTTGAAAGCATTGCATGGTGGTTTTATTTATCTGCTCTGCTGGATGGTAAAGTAAAAGAGAATGCCTTTGCAATTCCTTTGCCTAAGGAATTACTTCCTCTTACAGGAGGGTTCACAAACATCTATTCTGCCAACGTGCAAACACTCCCATAAGAGCCTGCGGTATTTTTTTTCTGTCCAACAACGCAGACATTCATCGCAAAGCAGGGTTTAAGTAGGCCTACAGAGAATGCAACTTATAAAAATCTTCATGTCCAAAACATTGACTGAAGACCAAAATACTCATCATTGGTAATTTATTTGAATTAAGGAGGGGACAATACGACAATGAAAAAAAAACTATTAAGTATAAAACATTGTCTGAAGACAAAAATACTCATCATTGGTAATTTCTGTGAATTAAATTGAACAGGAGGCGACAATAAATTGGAAAGGAAAATAAATCTCCATTATTATTTGATCTAGGTCCTGAAGAAAGTCAACAGTAAATTACAGCACAACTCTCCAAGCAGCGGCATTGAAAGCTGAGGACGAGTCATTGAAAGTAGTAGTCTATTCCACTCTTGATTATTTTCAGAGACCAATTCAATTGTCACCGAGTCACTGCTGTTATGATTGCAAATACAAAACGTTCTTCAACTATTGCTCGCTCTGTTGCCTCTACTTTCGCTGGTTAAAAGACGATTCTATTCAAAGATGAATGAAGCACCTTCCTCGCTATTTTCACACATCTCCACTTTTTCTCAGTGAGCCGTGTCGTAGCATTCACTATCTATTCTGCGATAGGCTGGGTGAAAGAGAAAACACAAAGGAATGAGGTGAAATGACAATTCTAATTGCAAAAAATTAACTTATGCTCCATTTAACAAGGTTCATTATGTTGTGATGACGGACTCTTTCTAGAAAAAGGTGAAATGTTTCGTGTTATTAATTATTATTTATCGCTGTCTATCTGATAGCATGGATCGGATGATGTTTCTGTATTATTTCTACAAACATCAAGGAAATAATGTTTCTGTATGATTTCTATAAACATCAAAGAAAATTCCTGTAAAACTGATTATGTCATCTACCAGATCCATCTGATTCCTGTTTGTAATTAAGAAACAGGAAACATTGGAATTTATAAAAGCTTTAGAATTAATAATTCCTAATTTTCTCTTCAATTTCAACAGGTTCTTGAGATTGCTAGAGATCCAATATTTGATCAATAGGCTAAATCATACAATGAATCTTGAGTTCTGATCTAGGTATGATACACATCATTTTGCAATAGGCCTATATATACAATGTACAGATAAGAATGTGAAGTTTGCAATTTCCTGAAGAATCTACCCACCAATTATAAGGTATTCTATCAAATTGAAGCCAAACTAAACATTCATCGCCGATTGCGATATGGAGTTCAAGCAGGAGATCTGCAGATCCAATGAACATCAAGATGAATCCTTGCATTACTCGAACCAATTTCTAAAAATGGAGCACATAACAAAGAGTACATAATTCACGAATCATTTTCTACATCTTCATTTCTTCTCAATAGAAGCATACTGGAGCATAGACACCTCACGTTTCTTGATAGAGACAAAAGCATTGCAAAACTGTGGTATTTGATGTGAACCGTATCTTTGGACTGAGTGCACGACGAACGCTCAACAACCTTGACTGAAGCCAGTCTCCTATGATCGCAACAGGAATAATATTCAAACGCATATTGCCAAGCGCAACCAAATGGATGAGTTTTAGCTTTTAGCGCATTTTGTATGGTGGAAATTGGCGGGTTGCGTTCGTTCCGCAATTGACAATCTGGTGAGACATCTTTTCGCGCCGATAATTCGGTTAGACGAGGAAGCGGAGGAATTTGAGAGTGAGTGGGCGACCAGATGGTGAGCAAAGTCACAGGACAAAACTAGTCCAAGGCTGAAGGCGGCCGCTCAACGCTAGAGACGCCTGCCATCTCGTATTTGCCGCTAACCTATTTACCTCAAATATTCGCTCACTATCATTTCAGACTTGAGATAATCATAATCAGCCGAGTTCAACCTTTGTTTCCAAATATCGTCTTGCAGAACAGAGTCAACCGGTTCATAAGGGTGGAGTAGGCTAGTAGCATAGGCACAGCCATGCTACCATTGGTGGTTGACCATTTACCACATCAGTAGTGCTTATTTGCTTATAATTAGTTGATTCAGTTGATGAAAAAAAACATCAATAGGGAGCATTATTGTAAGATGAATTACAACTCTGGGAATGGAAATTTTAACTGTAAATATGAACTGTTACACTGTAAATAAAAATTTTAACTCATGAGTTATTCCTCCTGTGAGAGTAGTCTGTTGAAATACGTACGGTATCAAATTACAATAACAAGTTGGCTTATAGAGTTTCAACCCTTTACTTTCAGTACTTAAATAAAATATGTTATATCTACTAATATACTCATTATATTCAATAATACTAATATACTCAATATCATACCTTATATCTAAGTAGTGCTTATTTGCTTCTAATGTTAATTCAGTTGATGAAAAAAAACAATTGATATTTTTTTTCAAATTCAGTTCTAATTTTAATGACGGATAATAATTGCTCAGGTCATTACTGAATCTTCCAAAATATTACTTGGTTCTCATTGATGTTGAAAATCCAGTGTAATAATCAATAGACACTCATTATCTAGATTCTAGAGACTTTAAAACTAATTATATGAAAAGGGAAAACAAAATGAGATCGAAAAAAGAATATTCAATACGATAAATACATTTTCAAATTCATAGATGTGAATAAGCCTCTTAAGGCAAAAGGTGGAACAGAACATGTATGTTCAACATGTTTCAACATAAAGTAAGGAAATTATTTCTATTATCTCTGGTTTCACCAAGCTCGGTCAAGACATTTGAATAAGGATAGGATCCATTTTACTTTGTGAATGTGGTCGAATCAGGTACACTTTACAATGAGTGCACTGGAACATATGATTATTTCTATGCTAATAGTTACAACGGTATCGATAATTCCAGTGCACACTTGTTAATCATACTTGACTTGACTATATATGTCTTGAGCGGGCTTGGTGAAACCGGGCACTGGAGATTTATTTTCAAGGGGCAGGATAGGCTTCACTGTTGTCATGTCATAGTATGTTATATAATCTATGAATTAACATTCCTTACAGTGGATATATAGTATTATTTATCAATATTTATTTATTTCAATACTATTGCACCAAAATAACGGTTATTAAATTTTTGGAATATAGTTTCTTTCGAATTTCCTATAATATTCTAAATAGATAATTTTCATTGTATGTTAATGAATGTAGGCCTATCATGTTATGCTCATATTTTTGCTTTAAGACATAATTTGTTGATGGCATGCAATTGAAATAATATACAGAAGCTGATAATTGATGTTTTTCGAATATTTCCAAGAACAAGATGCACTTCCGCTGCAAGAAGCCAGGAAAATAAAGCGTCTTGTGAAAGAGCAAACAGAAACTGAATTTAATTGGAAGCGGATTAATTATTGTGGCTCATTTATCAAGTGAGCCGTACATTGAACTTGCAACTATCCTTCTCTGCGTTTTATTGTTCATCCTCTTTCATCTCCTCGCGCACTTTTTCACGGCAAACCAGATTCACATTCCTTCTTTCCTTGTAATTAGTGCACTCACTGGAGTGAAAATGAAAAGCGCTCATTAGAAGTTGAACCTACAGTCTGATACGTTATACGTTCCCTGAGTGCAGTCTACAATGAACTAGGAACAGGTTATCCACAAGACTAGTGCTTCACTGACAAGACTAGACACTAGACGAAATATTTTCACTATTCATTTATATCGAATTACAGCATACACATCTTCAAAATGTGAAATAGTTTCAAAAAATTTGAAATCAAATATTGTTAATAAATTCCGTGATTATTATTATACAGAGTTGGTAGAAATATCATGGAAACAGCGCAATATTTCTTTCACAAGGATATGTTTACAGTGGGTTCCATTGGGGATCCTATACGAACATTCGGTATTAAGAAACTACTTTTCTGTCGCTTCAAAAATGTTTCCGTTATTTTGAATCAAACTTCTTTTTTTATAGGAAAGTGGTCATAATTGTGATACAATGAATTCGTTACAGAATTTAAAAGAAAAAAAGAATGGAAAGGATGAAAACCGCACATCGATATCTCAAACCGTTTCAAAGTTATTCACATTCAAAGATACTGATGAATCATACAAAAATTGAATGAGTACCATACATTGAACATCTGACAGATCAAACTTTTCTGTTCAGCATATGTGAATATCATACCGAGTAGATAGAATTAATAATTATGTGAGTAGGATTAATAAGAATAAAAATTGACTAATTATAATAAATTATTCTACATAAATTTATATTTATATTCAACAAACAATCAAATATCTGGCGAAATCAAACAATAGTCCAATAATATTGAAACCGGTACTGAAAAATCAATACTTGATGTACTATGATCATATAATGATCATGCAGATGAGAAAAGTGAGAATTTTTAGTGATCAAACATCAATCCAATAATATAACCTTTAAGGTGTAAAGTTGTAAATAAAAAGTGTAAATAAAAGTTTAATAAAGTAGTGTAAAGGTGTAAGTGTAAAATGGCTCTGTTCACTTGAGAGGAAGTAACATTGTGTTTAACAGCTATAAATATAGGAATTGTCTTTCGAATTATCTTTTATTACTTTAATCTTATGTCTTCAAAGATTATGAGAGCATAATATTGAGTTCCTTATTGTTTAATTAAACGAAAAAATAATTCTCAATGATTCATGCAATGAAACACAGAATTACATTCTCCCAGATTCAGGCTTAATTACAGCAGATATGAAAAGTTAATGATACTCACTGATTAATTCCCAAGAAGCATGCAATTAGTCATTGAGCGAAATCACTTTATGCTGCTAAAAATGAGATTTTATTCAGTGAAGTGGACACATAAGAACCAAAGGCTTGCCAATA
Source organism: Nilaparvata lugens (assembly GCF_014356525.2). Lineage (NCBI taxonomy): Eukaryota > Metazoa > Arthropoda > Insecta > Hemiptera > Delphacidae > Nilaparvata > Nilaparvata lugens. The sequence continues at coordinate 40,335,774 of NC_052510.1, forward strand.
TTAATGTAGTGCTCAATTCCACATTTTATGGAATTCAATGAGATATAAATAGTCCTTATCTTACTATGGCTTTGCAGTACCGTAATGGTTCAAAACATGAGACTCATAATTCATTTTTCGTATATAGGCTAGTATTAAGTACCTCAGAGGATGAAATTTTCAATTCAGTTCATCTGAGACTCATCCCAGAGTCTAATTGGAAGAAATGCTCTATCTCTCTAAGCTAATTGTGGCATTGGTACAGGGACAGAACAGTTATTTCAAGTAGAAAATCGCCGTTACATTGACTGAAAGACATCTGAATCAGTTTTATAAATTGAAATGAAAGCAAACACTCTCTGCTACAAAACAACAACGACGCAATTGACAGTTGAAAGACCTCGTTTGCGTCAATTGAATGGAATGTTCCAGCATTCGAGTTTGACTGACACTCGAATCTCTCCACTCTCCACAATGACAGCAATAGCCGTGGCTTGAATCATGATATCAAACGAGATTGAAATAATAAATTGTGACAAATAATACAAATCATGCAATATTCTATTTGGTGATTACGTGGAACCATAGATAAAAGATAGCATAGAGAGATATCCCATCCCATGGTATAAGGCGTTAAGTTTGTGTATATCGTTTCACTGTTATGTCAAGCGAAAAGCTGATTATTGGCAATTACTGTCGAATATTTTAGATTATTGGGGCGACACCATATTAGGCGTTCCAGACGGCGTTTTAAGAGTCAACAGAGCAAAAAGCTTGGCAAGAAGATTGGCTGATTGGGATGGCACCTGAAAAAAACACCCAATATTGTTTCGTCCTTACTGTCTTTTACGGGTGTATGAGAAGCACAGTATGACAGACTACCAGCATCACATAGTTTCACGATAAAGAACTACGTGGACTATCGGCCTGAACAGTGAAATTTGGAAATTTTTATCATGAGATATCTTCTTATGCTTTCTCTATCGTAGAACTCTATGAGTAGATAGTATGATGAGAGAGCTAGAGCACTTTTGGAGTAGCTGATATGCTATTTTTCAAATCATTAAAATTAACTCATTTTTACTAATTTTTGATAAAATTCATTACATTCTAAGAGAAAATATCATTTTTTCAATGAATTATTCATAAATAACTCAAAATTTCATAATCAAAAATAAGTCAAAAAAATCACTGTTAAGTATCAGAAAAATTTTTGGAGTGACTTATTTTTCATATAGGTAAAATTGCTATCCCATTATGCTTTGAGCTACTTAGTTTCAACTACTTTTTATTTTTATAAAATTCATATAATATTTACAAATTTTAATATTATTTTTTTTATTTTTATTTGTTATCTTATTTTTTATTTAATTTTAAAATAATTTATATAAACTATATTTTTTTAATAAATTACATCGAAATTATTATTAATTTTTATAATATTTATACATTTTTTACTAAATATATTTTTAGCTACTTTTATAAAACCTATTAATTTTTTTATATAATAAATGGATGCTGAAAATAAAAATGATGCTACTTCTAAATATTCTATTACAGAATTACTTGGTAATAAAATTAAACCAACAAATGAAAGATTTGGATTATGGTTACTTACAGAAAATTTAAATAATAATAATTTACTTACAAATATTGGAGATATTAATTATGTAGAAGAAGAACCAAAATTAGAAGAATTTATACCAATTACAAAACAATTTTGCGATAATATTATGTTAGTAAAAATAATAGATTTTATAGATTGTACAGGAGATTTGAAAAATGGATCAGCTTGTGGATCTTTTAATAGTTTATTAAGATCTAGATTTTCTCATTTTAAATTATCTGCACATGGAGTTAAAGCTAAATTACCATATTTATTAAACACTAATTCTAAAAATAATTATATTATTAAAGGAGTTAAACAAATTATAAAACAAGATATAGAAATTATTAATGAAAAATATAAAAATCCAGTTGTTATTCCTTATGAAATAGAATTAGCAGATGTAAAATTAGAAACATTATTAATTAATTTACCAAATATATTAGAAGAATTAAAAAAAGAACATTATTATTTATTAGATTTTGATATAACACAAGATTTCGCAGGAATTTTTAATAAAGAAGAAATGATTAATTATTTAATAAATAATTTTAATTTTTGTATACAAGGTAAATTTAAAAAAGAGTGTAATAATATAATTGTAGATAATAATAAAACTGTTGGAAGAGATTGCTTAACTTGGATTAATAATAATTCTAGAGTTAAAATTTATAATAAATTTATATGCCAAATAACAAGTCCAGGAGTAAATAAACAACTTGGTAACCATATTAAAGATTTTTTAAATTGTCCAGATAAAAGATTAAAAGAAACATTTACATCTAATTTAGCTAAAGAAAATGGAATAACAAGATTAGAATCAACTATTATAATTATATTAATACAGAATTCCAAAAAACTAAAGAATTTTATCCATTAAAAGATTGTATAGAATTATTAGATAATAATAGAAATTATTTTGAAAATGCACCATTTTATTGTGTTCCAATACATAGAATGTGGACAAAATTAACAAATAATCTATTAAATAGTTGTTGTATTGTTTCTAAAAACTTATTACAATATGCATATTGGGGAAATAAAAATACAAGAAAATTAACAGGAATACAAATAAAATTACCATTAATACAAGAAGAAAGAAATAAAATTATTAATTATGTATTATCTGCATTTAGTTTTAATCTATTACCAATTAACTATTTAGAATTTATAGAAGATTTAGAAAATCCAAATAATGTATCTGTAATACAAAAATGTTTTATTAAAAAAGGAGAAACATATTTTACTAAATCTAATACAATTTATTCTTGTTTAGATAAAAATATAGAAGAATTAGGATTAGTAAAAACTAAAAATGTTATACCTTTAGTTTTAAAAAAAGAACAAATGTTAGAAGTAAACTATATCCATTTACAATAAAAGAAATAAATTTAATCAATAATGCATATTTAGTTTCTACAAAGAAAAGATTACAAGAATTCGAAGAAATAGAGATTAAAGAAAGAAAAATTGATTATTTAGATAAAATTAAAATTATAAAAGAAGAATATAAAAATTTAATAGAAAAAGAACAAGAAATACAAGATATGGAAGAAGATTTAATTTTTTATTTTAAAAGACATTGGAAAAATTTTGAAATAAATGGAATTTATAAAATTAATGCATTTGTTGTAAATGATTTAGGAGAATTTACATATGTTGAAGTTTTAGCACAAAAAGAAGATGGAAATAAAGCTGTTTATACTGTTAAGGGTTATAATAAAAATATGTTTATAGAAATGAAAAAGAATAAAGATGTATTAACAAAAGAAGGATTTATCTGTATTCCATATGGAAACAAAAGAAATAAATTGGAAATTTATTATTATCCAAAAGAAGATGGATTTATAGAATTAAAAACAAATGGATTAGCTACATTTAATGGACATTCTTTTCCAAAAATAGAATACATAAAAATATTAGAATGTTTTAAAGATAAAGATAATTTACAATATACAGAAAATATGAAAGAGAATATTATAAATTTAAAAATGGGAAAAATATATGGAAATATTAAACCTAAATCTTGTAGAAGATTAGAAGAATTAGAAGAAGGTCTAGAATTAATTATTTCCAATATTAAAACAATATCTTATAGAGGTAAAGAAAGATATATTATAAAATTTGAAAATATTACAGAATGTTATTTATCTAATTATTGGTTAGAACAAGAAATGGAAACTAAAGAAATAGATCTAAATTATAAAATTAATATTATATTAGATAAACTTAAAACTACACCAAATAAACATAAAGAAAGAATTGTATTTGTTGCTTAAATAATTCTTTTACAAAATTAAATTTTCCTGGTACTTCTATATTATTTTGTTTAAAATATTCTAATAAATCTTTAGGATATAATTTATTTATTCCTTCTAATTCTTCTATAAATTTGTCAATAAAATAATATCCAAAGAAATAATAAGGTACTAATCTATTATTTTTTTTTAAATCCCAAATAATATAAACACTATAATCTAAATAATTATATAATAAATACCATAATTCTTTATTAAATTTATTTTTTGTTATATAAACTTCTACATCTTTTTGTAAGGTGCTAAATCTTTTGGAATTATTAATTTATACATTTATTATCTATTAATTTTGAAATATTCTATTATATAAATCTTATTAAAATAAATGGAAGAAGAGAAAAATTATAACCAGAAATTATTATCTTTATTCTATGCTAATAAGAGACATTACCAAAGGACTAGAGAAATTTTAAATAATTTATTGGATGAAGGATACCAAACAGAAAATTTAGATATAATATTACTTAAAAATGGTTGTGTTCTTATAACTGTATATGATCCAGAAGAAGATGTATTCAAAGAGTTAAAAGATTCAAATAGAAAACAAAGACTAAACTATAAAACAAAAATAATTAATGCAATTAATAAATGTTATCCAGAAGAAGAAGAAGAAAAATCTGGTAGTGGATTATATTATTAATTATAAAAACACGTTATGTTTAACGTTAATTTAAAACGTAAGACGTTATGTTTAACGTTAATTTAAAATGTAAGACATTATGTTTAACGTTAATTTAAAACATAAGACGTTATGTTTAACATTGATTTAAAACGTAAGATTTTATGTTTAACGTTAATTTAAAACGTAAGACGTTATGTTTAACGTTAATTTAAAACGTAAGACGTAATGTTTAACGTTAATTTTAAACGTAAGACGTTATGTTTAACGTTAATTTAAAACGTAAGACGTTATGTTTAATGTTAATTTAAAACGTAAGACATTATGTTTAACGTTAATTTAAAACGTAAGACGTTATGTTTAACGTTAATTTAAAACATAAGACGTTATTTTTAACGTTAATTTAAAACGTAAGACGTTATGTTTAATGTTAATTTAAAACGTAAGACGTTATGTTTAATGTTAATTTAAAACGTAAGACGTTATGTTTAACATTAATTTAAAATGTAAGACATTATGTTTAACGTTAATTTAAAACGTTGAACATTTACTTCAAATGTTAAAAGTATGTTATTTTATTAGATATTTTTTTAGAATAATTGAAAAAAAAATAAAAAAATCTAAATTATTTAAAAATGTAATAAATTTTGTTTCTATATTAATTTCTAGATTTTACAAAAAATTTATCTAAACTTTTAAATGTAGATGAAACAAGAATGGGATACCCAAACAAGTTTATGTTTTAATAATAAAGAACAAATTTTATTTTTAATACATGGAACTGGAAAAAGTGTATTAATTTTACATTTAAAAATAAAAATATTATAGAACTATCATTTTATAAAACATTATTATGGATAAAAATGATTTACACAATATTATTAAATACATTTTTAGATTTTTCAAAAAAATTTATAAATAAATGTTATTATATATTATAATATTATAATTATTTCTATTATTTTATTTTATTTTTACTCTTTAATTGTTTCTTAAGAATTTCCATAGAAGAAATAGGAATAAATTAATAGATCTTCTTTATTAGAACGTCAAATTTTAATAAAAGATAAAAATTTATCGGATTTAAATCCAATAAATCCTTTTATTAAAATTGACGTTCTAATATAGAAGATCTATTAATTTATTCTATTTCTTCTATGGAAATTCTTAAAGAAACAATTAAAGAGTAAAAATAAAATAAAATAATAGAAATAATTATAAATATTATAATATATAATAACATTTATTTATAAATTTTTTTGAAAAATCTAAAAATGTTATTTAATAATATTGTATAAATCATTTTTATCCATAATAATGTTTTATAAAATGATAGTTCTATAATATTTTTATTTTTAAATGTAAAATTAATACACTTTTTCCAGTTCCATGTATTAAAAATAAAATTTGTTCTTTATTATTAAAACATAAACTTGTTTGGGTATTCCCATTCTTGTTTCATCTACATTTAAAAGTTTAGATAAATTTTTTTGTAAAATCTAGAAATTGTATTAGATTTAGTAAAATATGTTCTCCTTTTTTAATAAAACATTTTTGTATTACAGATACATTATTTGGATTTTCTAAATCTTCTATAAATTCTAAATAGTTAATTGGTAATAGATTAAAACTAAATGCAGATAATACATAATTAATAATTTTATTTCTTTCTTCTTGTATTAATGGTAATTTATTTGTATTCCTGTTAATTTTCTTGTATTTTTATTTCCCCAATATGCATATTGTAATAAGTTTTTAGAAACAATACAACAACTATTTAATAGATTATTTGTTAATTTTGTCCACATTCTATGTATTGGAACACAATAAAATGGTGCATTTTCAAAATAATTTCTATTATTATCTAATAATTCTATACAATCTTTTAATGGATAAAATTCTTTAGTTTTTGGAATTCTGTATTAATATAATCATAAATAGTTGCTTCTAATCTTGTTATTCCATTTTCTTTAGCTAAATTAGATGTAAATGTTTCTTTTAATCTTTTATCTGGATAATTTAAGAAATCTATAATATGGTTACCAAGTTGTTTATTTACTCCTGGACTTGTTATTTGGCATATAAATTTATTATAAATTTTAACTCTAGAATTATCATCCAAGAGGATAATCCAAGTTAAACAATCTCTTCCAACAGTTTTATTATTATCTACAATTATATTATTACACTCTTTTTTAAATTTACCTTGTATACAAAAATTAAAATTATTTATTAAATAATTAATCATTTCTTCTTTATTAAAAATTCCTGCGAAATCATGTGTTATATCAAAATCTAATAAATAATAATGTTCTTTTTTTAATTCTTCTAATATATTTGGTAAATTAATTAATAATGTTTCTAATTTTACATCTGCTAATTCTATTTTATAAGGAATAACAACTAGATTTTTATATTTTTCATTAATAATTTCTATATCTTGTTTAACTCCTTTAATAATATAATTATTTTTAGAATTAGTGTTTAATAAATATGGTAATTTAGCTTTAACTCCATGTGCAGATAATTAAAATGAGAAAATCTAGATCATAATAAACTATTAAAAGATCCACAAGCTTCTTTTTTTACTAAAAATTTTCCATTTTTCAAATCTCCTGTACAATCTATAAAATCTATTATTTTTACTAACATAATATTATCGCAAAATTGTTTTGTAATTGGTATAAATTTTTCTAATTTTGGTTCTTCTTCTACATAATAATATCTCGAATATTTGTAAGTAAATTATTATTTAAATTTTCTGTAAGTAACCATAATCCAAATCTTCCATTTGTTGGTTTAATTTTATTACCAAGTAATTCTGTAATAGGATATTTAGAAGTAGCATCATTTTTATTTTCAGCATCCATTTATTATATAAAAAATTAATAGGTTTTATAAAAGTAGCTAAAAATATATTTAGTAAAAAATGTATAAATATTATAAAAATTAATAATAATTTCGATGTAATTTATTAAAAAAATATAGTTTATATAAATTATTTTAAAATTAAATAAAAATAAGATAACAAATAGAAATAAAAAAAATAATATAAAATTTGTAAATATTATATGAATTTTATAAAAATAAAAAGTAGCTGAAACTAAGTAGCTCAAAGCATAATGGGATAGCAATTTTACCAATATGAAAAATAAGTCACTCCAAAAAAATTTTCTGATACTAACAGTGATTTTTTGACTTATTTTTGATTATGAAATTTTGAGTTATTTATGAATAATCATTGAAAAAATGATATTTTCTCTTAGAATGTAATGAATTTTATCGAAAATTAGTAAAAATGGGTTAATTTTAATGATTTGAAAAATAGCATATCAGCCACTCCAAAAGTGCTCTAGCTCTCTCATCATACTATCTACTTCTATGCATGCGAAGTCAAAATCTTCCCAAATCAGTTTCCTGAACTATCCAGGCTTTCTAGTTTAGTTCATTCTTATTTTAATCAAATTCTTTATTTACTCAAAGAAAGTTGAAACTATTTTTCAGGAAACTTATTGAAACTCAGAACTAATTTGAAAACCATCCTCTTGAAATCGCAATTTTCTGAGAATCGAAAATTTTTGAAAAAATAACTAATATTGGATCACCTTATAAATTTTTGAAAGAAAAAAAAAACAAAATATTTCAAATGATGCCCGGTTGCAGAGTCATCACATGAATTTAAAATCTGGCATTTAACTTATTTATGAGGCCATAACTCCACTTTTCGTTGCACAGATGTCAAAGTAAAGTGTAGCTCCCAAAAAACTAAAAACGCCCAATTAGACACATGATTTCGTTTCAGAGTCATCAAAAAGTCTCCAATAGCTAACCTAAAAACAGCCAATTAAGTTATGGGCCCGAAGTCGTGCTGCTAAATCCAAAATATCGGGGCACTGAGATTCGCTCGTTATTTTTAATATCGAGGGACCGAGCTTTGCTCTGGAGTGCAAAAGCATAGAAAATTTGTTCACTCATGTCCATTACGGTATTGAGAGAATTTCCAGCTGTTTTTCCAAGGACGTATTTATCCTTTTAATGTCCTTCAGCGAGTTATCCCAGGGTTGAGACCTAGTGCAATTGAGTTTTCATATCATTAACCTACTTTGTTCCAAATTTCGTGAGAATTTCTAGAGACGTTTGGAGATCCAGTCACATACAGATATTATATATATATATATATATATATATATATATATATATATATATATATATTATATATTATATATACAGGGTGATTATGGTAAAAAATTTAATACGTGATAGTAGAGGTAAAAATAAAAAAAAGTTCTTATAAACATATATCCATAAACGCTTCATTAGCGAGCTATACAGAGTGAAAGATTTCGCCCGGAATTCAGTTCCTCTGGTGAAATACACCGATGCTGAATTGTTTGGGGACTAGTTTTTGAAAAACTTATGCTGGATTCATATGGAAAAATATCTGAAAAATTTAATAAAACTAGTCTGGAATCTGTAGTGTGAGTAGTTTTTGAGAAAAAAGTTGAAATATGCAAAAAATCTAAGTAGAAAAACACAGACTTCTACGTTTGATGCCCAATAACTTTCTTTAATGACCAGTATACAAATAATTTTCCGCAATTAGAAATTGTAGAGAATTTAATTCTGAAAAAAATGATGTAAGCTGTGTAAACTAAATTTGAATAAAAATTGGATAAAATGTATTCTTATGTAGTACATTACACCACAAAATTTGCTGTTTTATGAGGAGAGAACTAATAACTCATAGGTTGTAGCTGATTGCAAATAGAACATTGATTTTAAAAACAGCTGTTCTAAAACAGCTGATTTATTATGTTTTAAATAAGAAAATATTTAAAAGAAATTATCAGCTGAAAATTATTTTCAGAAATATTTTAGCTCACTGTTGAACAAAAAGAAAAAAAAATAACAAACTGTAAGTTAGGCCTACTGTAACCGCGCTGTGTTTTTTGTTTAATCTATTAACCAGTTATTTGTAACCATTCCACTTTGCTTTTGTGTTAAGTGCTAACTTTTTAAAAAATGGCAGGTAATCTTAGACATTATTCATACTTCGAATTAGCTGACATGCATTCAATGTATGGAATGGGACACTACTGTAATAGTACTGAAGCAAGACGTTTGTATCAAGAGAACTTTCCTAACCGAGTATGTCCAAGTTCAAGGTTTTTTGCCACTATTCATCAACGTCTGTCTGAGACAGATTCTTTGATATCTAAAGAGCACATTTATGCAGGCAGACCCCGATCTACTAAGACTGTTGAGTTAGAAGAACAAGTTCTTAATGAAATTTATGAACATCCCGAGAAGAACACAAGAGAATTGTCAGTGCAGTTTAATGTCAATCAATCTATTATTTGGAGGATACTAAAAGAGCATCAATTACATCCATACCACCTCCAGAAAGTTCATACTCTATTGCCACGAGACTGTATCCCCTGTGCTGGTATTTGCCGATGGTTTTTAGTAAAACTTGTTTACCCAAACTTTTTAACAATCGTTTTATTTACCGAGGAGGCACACTTTACAAGAACAGCTATCGTTAACGTCCACAACTAACATATTTGGGCAGCTGAGAATCCTCATGCCATCAATCCCAATCTTCCACAACATCAGTTTTCAGTAAACATTTGGGCAGGAATCATAGGAGATCATCTACTTCTGTTTGAGCTTCCTCCCAGGCTTAATGGCATAATCTACTAGTCTTTTGGTATAAGTTTAATGTCATTTAGATATGCTACTTTCATATAAAAAAACTTTTCATAAAAAACCGAATATTTTATTTGCAATCAGCTACAACTTATGAGTTATTAGTTCTCTCCTCATAAAACAGCAAATTTTTGTGGTGTAATGTACTACATAAGAATACATTTTATCCAACTTCCACTCAAATTTAGTTCACACAGCTTACATCATTCTTTTCAGAATTAAATTCTCTACAATTTTTATTGTGGAAAATCATTTGTTTACTGGTCATTAAAGAAAGTTATTGGGCATCAAACTTAGAAGTCTGTGTTTTTCTACTAGAATTCTTTGCATATTTCAACTTTTTTCTCAAAAACTACTCACACTACAGATTCCAGACTAGTTTTATTCAGTTTTTCAGATATTTTTCCATATGAATCCAGCATAAGTTTTTCAAAAACTAGTCCCCAAACAATTCAGCATCGGTGTATCTCACCAGAGGAACTGAATTCCGGGTGAAATCTTCCACCCTGTATAGCTCGCTAATGAAGCGTTTACGGATATATGTTTATAAGAACTTTTTTTCTTATTTTTATGTCTACTAAATATTAATAAATATAAATATTGAGGAAGTATGTATATTCAGTAGGCGCATGGATACATTTATGAATTTTGGATGAACCAAAATTGCAGTAGTTGATGGGTGGCAATAACAAGCTGGTTCAAATTTAACCATAGATATTTATATAAATGATAAGAATTTATAAGTTATCACTACTCAGTTTATGTATCCGATGTAATCCAAGTAATTATAAAATGTAATACCTAAGATATAGCTAATAACTTAGCAGATTGGCAGGGACTATTTGATCTTTTTAATGGCGTATTAACTGAATATTTAAATGTATGCAAATTTGGACACTCTCTCAAAGTGTAGGTATGGTGCTGATTAATGGAAAAATGAGTAGGGAATTCAGGGTGGACAGTGGAGTTAGACAGGGTGACACTCTCTCAGCGCTGCTCTTCAATCTGGTCCTGCAGAGAACATTAAACAAGGTGGATATGACAGGAAGCATAATGTACAGAACTATTCAGGTGCATGCTGTCACGTTATTTTTTATAATTAAATAACGATTAGGCTTCTGCTTGGCATCAATCGGTAGAGCATGAAAATATTTTAATAATTATAAAAATCAGGTCGTGGTTTTTACTAGGATATAGTCTCATAAAAATCTTTATAGGCTCAGATATGAGCTTCCACAATAATACTGATAATTTATTAGAAAAAAAAAAAAATATATATATATATACCGTATATATATAAAGCTTATAGCCTACAGTATAGAGGAATAAAAAATAAATCATACACCATAAAAAATTTGATACATTTATTAACAAATATCTCAAAAATAAATCAGAGCAAAAATATATAGAGCGACAGAAATATATAATATAAGACAAAACAATAATTGAAATCAATAAAATATCACAGGCCAATACTATTCTTTAAGTTCTATAGCATGAAACGCTACCATGTGCTTTCATTTTATGATCATATGCATTTATTTGCATGCAGCTTTGAAATCAGCTTGCTGATACTTGTCAACTTGGACGATTCTATTTAGAATCTAAATTTCTTAAGTCAGCATGATAAATTGACATACTAGTAATCCAAATATATATATTAAATTCTATAGTTTCTAATAGATTTCTTTGTAATAAATATTTTTTTATCTCAGGGTGCGAGATTCGGCACCTGATGGAATAGATAGATCAATTCATCTAGTGAATCAGAGCTACATTAAATTATCGCAAATTATATTGTAGAAATTAATGATCATATAATAATGTATTAACAGCCTAGATCTTAGTATTCTTTGATTGATGGATCATTTGATATATGGACTGATTCGTTACTATCTAATAAAATACCTTTCATACTATCTTTACTTGCGCAAGTATTTTTACCAAATTCTTAATTTATAAAAAACCCTTTTGACGAGCTAGCTTTGATTCTTATTTAATTTCGAAGCACTGAGGGCGCCCTATCTTTATTTCAATATTTTCACTCACGTGCCGGAATTTTCTATGAGCTGCTGGTGTCGACCCAACTCCTGGTGGTCCTGGATTATTGTAGCCGGAGTCGTCTCTTCCAAGGGGTTATAAAATTATTCAAAAATGACCTTTGCTTTACATTAGCATCACAAAGTCTTATGAGAAAATTTAGTAATTCAATTTAACTTTAAATTATTAAAAGGTACAGTAAGGTATTGCACTCTATAATTTTTGGTGACCTCTCATGGTGGTAGTTGGCAGGCGAGTGGTGGTTCTCCTCTCTCATTTTTACAATTTTCATTTCCGATTTCCAAATTTACATAAAATTTAAATATTCTGTTCCTCTGCCATTCAAGGCTCAAATAGATCGTATCAAACTATTAAATTATTACTTATGTTACATCTTTCATAATTTCTTTGCCTTCGGGCCGTATACAAAATATAAACTGTACAACAATAATTTAAAAATTTTTATCATTTGTAGAAATATATACAAATATATTTGAACTGGCTCACTATTGCCGCCTATCAATTGCCACTATTTGATTGGTGCATGCAAATTATTACAGTATTCATGCGCCCAGTAACCTCCTACTTCCTTAATACATTTGATTATTTTTGTTGGGGTTTTTTAATATGCCTTTTACATGCCAAGTAATTTTATAAAGGTTATAGATTGATTCCTAAATTATAACAATTAGCCACGTGTAATGTTTAGTTCCTCAAGTTGCATACTGTTTTGCCACAATAGATTTCTGCCAAGGTGTTTGGTCAGATTCTACATTGTGCAACTCAGTCAATCATTAGGTCGCCGATCAGTAGATGTTTTATGCCTAACCTCAAATTTTCAATATTTTATATAATATTATACCGGTAGCAAAAATTATTTCCATTACTATTAGGTTGTTATACAATTTAGCCAGGAGGTCTGATATTATCTAATCTTCAACGTTATCATCTTTGGCGATATTAGCCTATTACTTCACTTAGACCTATAAATCTTTCAACTAGGGATTTTTATTTATCCATCCAAATTTAAATACGTTACACACGCCCCTGGATTTGAATTCAAAATATTTTGAGAATCACAATGTTTTTAATGAAAATCCATCCTTCAACATATCAACATATTCCATACGCTGTCTACAAAAAATACTCTCAAAGATTTACAATGATTCGCAGACCTTATCTGCTTACGCCCCCCTTAGACCTCCATCAAGTACAATAATAAATTCTCCTTATCAACACAAAAATATCACAAATATAACATCTTAGACACCTTCCTCATTACAACATTTATAACATAGTATTTTCAAATATACTGCTTGCAAGGCTGCCAACCCAATTCCACACATTACACTTGACTCTCCTATAATAGATTTCTTTCAAACAATAACTTTGATGTACAAATTTTCTTGGGCTTATACTTTATTCTTTATTATAATTCCTAGGTCTTAATATCAATAATTTTCTATATATCAGGTACAATTCTTTTCTTTTGATACATGGTTTTGGCTTTTATGGTAACTAGCATACAATTGAGGTATTTTTTTCATAACAACATGGCAGAAAAATAATGGTAATAAATTATAAAACATATAAATAAATATATTAACACTGATAAATACAATAAATAACAATAATAAATAACATTTTTGGGTACAATACTTTTTTCATAAACATATGTTGAGGGCTACATTTGATTCAGGTGGTTTTGGCCAGTTGGCTGAACTTTGGATTTGACGTCATATTCTCTAACCTTCCGTTATACAGCACAAAACTCACCTTATTCGTTACATTTTCCACATTTAAAGTAATTTAATTAATTTTTTTTCTACTATCCCCGTTGTGTCCTTTTTCATATGGTGTAGATTATTAAATTACATACTTAAAAAATTGTTCTTTGACTGTTTCAGGCTTCTGATAGTTGGAAGGAATCAAAACGTTGGATTGTTGCCATGTGGTCTAGGCCAAGACTGAATTTATCATGATAGGTCAGTAATTTCTTCTGATAATGACGTTTTCTCTTGATTTCTTATCATATTTATTTCAAATTCTGTGATATGGTTTAATATTGGCTACATTTTCCCACCAAACAGTGTGCGTATTTTCATTCTCTTGCAACTGGACTGTATTGTGATGTGATATGGCTATGATAGTGAATGGCCCTGAATAAATTAAAAAGAATTTATGGGTTACTTTCTCCAAAGCATTTGATAATCTGTGGCTCTTTACCAAAACTTCATCTCCAATCTTATACGAAAATATTTTGTAGGCTTGGTCGTGAAATCTCTTTCTATTACTTGCCATTTGTTTTTAAAGATAATTCAGCATTGAAGTTTTAGTGCAGCATGCATTTCTACAATAACCGCTATCTCTGTCAACATCTGATGGATATTTGAAAAAAAACTCTTAATCTCACTTGGCCCATGAAATTGTAAGTGGAACTAGTTGTGGATTTGACTAAATCCCTAAATATTGTTGACAAATTCGCATAATGATGACATGGCTCACCTGAACTATTTCTTGGAAATTAACTGACCACTATTTCAAGTAAGCGTAGCCAGTGTGCAATTAATAATATAATTTAGCCTGCAGCGCATCACAATAAATTAATTTGAGATAAAAACAATAGAACATAAACACATATAAATATTATCATTATTCTATCCTAATATATTTCTTGAAACCTAAGTTTCGTTTATTTCAAACAGTCATTTCTTAGTTTCCTTGCAGAATGAGATGAAGTTTGTAATTTTGACCATAATTAGTATATTATGATGAGAGTTATCAATTATTGAGACTTGAGAGTTGAAAAATCGTTTTCAGCGACCAAAAATACATAAGATAGCGTTCCTGAAATACATAATTTGAATGCAAAGACTAGTAGGAGCGATGGGATAGACAGGCCATTACGCGCATTAATCATGGGGGAGGACGGCGCCGCAGCGTAACAGTGCTACTTATACCCCTCCCACCGCCGCATCTATGATCGTAGCCCCCAAACTATATATATCATTGGATTCAGGAAGAAATGGCCTACAACGTTTATTGGGCGCCTTTTCCTCTAAGTCGGCTAATAACTTCAATATTCGAGAAATAACAAAAAGTCCATAATAAAAAAAATACATTTTTCGAGATATTTTATTTTTTTTCGGAAAAAATATGCGGTTTATCGCAAAAATGTAGAGGACCACATTGAAAGCCAGTTATGTGTACATAATATTGAGAAAAAATTGAAAGCTGTACTATGAATAGTAACTGCAGGACAGGCGATTTTATAAGCGCGCGTTTTTTACAACTTACCCCCCTCCCCCCTAAGCTGTCGACCACCCTGGGACGTGACGACATCGAGTTTCATATACACTAAAGACCCCCTACCAATAATCCGAAGTCAAATTCTCTGCCTCTCTCATGTATGCTCAATGTAAGCCAGCGCCTGGACTAATAGGTAATTTCCGGTTTCAAGCGCGTGGTGACAACATTTAATATCAGTGTCTAAGAACGGTTCGGCGCAAAGCCCACAGTTTACCGAATTTGAAATTCGCGCTCTTGACTTTCAGATAAATGTTGCATCGGAATTTCACGTTTCATATCCTCATACAAAATGTCGCCGAGATCTGTAATTTCCTGAAGAAATTTCTCCATGATTTTTTTCATCTAAACTACTCGATCTATGGAGTACAGGTCCATGAGCGATTTCCCCGTTCACATCAATGACAACTAAACAATACCCGCAGGGAATATGTCATACTGTTTTCTTTGTATAGCTATGAGTGATTTCATCCGAATCGGATTCATCATCATCATTATTATCAATATTAACAACGTAAGTTTCTAAATCCGCGTGAATGATATACTTTTTCTTCAACGTGGTGCTTAGTTTCTTAAATTTAGTTGTTTCTCCACGTTTAGGATATGAAACACGCTGTGATTCAAACTTGGAACAAAGCTGTTCATGTTACATCAAATTTGCTTTGGCATCACAATTTTCAGATTTGTTCAATGTGAATCTATGAAAACAGAAATTACAAATGTGTACTTGACCCTTGTGTTTTGAAAGGTGAGAGAGAAGACACAATAATCCATTTTTCCCATTTGCAGTATTAATTAAACAGAAATACGTTTTTCCTGCATCGGCTTTCAGCATTAACCCTTTAACTGCTATTCACGTAGATCTACAGTTGGAGAAAAATTCACAAGATGTGCTGCGCACGTAGATATATGTTTTTGACTTTACCAGTCAATTGCTCTTGCCGTATATTTACTGTCGTATCTGTTATGATTTGTACTACTCATGCCATCTATTGGCAACGATTAGGAACTAATTGGAACTCTCCACATTATTTCTTCGACCTTCTAAGCTGTCAGCTGTCATGTTCTGCATAGCCTACTGCAGTAGTAGCTACATAACCTATGTAGTTTGTTTATGTTACAATTCAGAATCAGATCAGTTTGTTCACAGTTTGTGGTTTTTTTTGTGAGTTGTGACTGTAGAAAATTATCATTTTATAATATTTTGTGAACTTTTATTCAGAATGACTGGTTTACCAGGAACTAGTAGTGGTTTTGTTGGCTTATCAGAATCAAACCCAGGACAAACACAATGTAAAAATTTGGTGAAATTCCTGCTAATATCTCAACTAGGGACTATAACAAGTAAGTCTAGTGAAAAAAAAACAATGTTTTCCCAAAATTCCTAAATCAGCACAGAGGTTACTGCAAAAAATCTCTCTGCTCTTCTAAATCAGCAGCGAAAGGATTAAAAGATTAATTTGGTACTTACGAGTGCGGAAAATGCTCATGCGGTAGGGGAAAAACTTTTTGTTGTAATACGCGATGACGTGAATTGCAATATCTGGATTCAGTATTTCAAATTTCTTAATATCACGTGTCATCACCAGAAAATTTACACCTCGCGTATTAAGTGTGTGAGCAAACTTGCTCAAATACTTTACAGTCAAGTCTGAGTTCCTTGGTTTCTGATGGAAATATGCGAGGACTGACCATAAAAAGCATTTTTCATCAGACAGATTTTTGACATTTATAATACATTTTTTTTTTTAAGAAACTGTGGTGTTTGAATGAAACTGGATGTGAATATTGGATTAAATTTAATCACGTTCACATCCAGTGAGTCAATTTTCTTCAAAACCCAACCGCTGCTGTGTCGAACAAAGTTGTCAAAAGACGACAGGATTTTTCTTATAGCCAACATGAAATGATCGTTGAAATCTTCATAATACTCAAGCACATTTAGCGCTATGTTGGAGTAACTATGAAGATTTATGAGAGATGAGACAGTCTCGCTAAACCTCATCATCCATCACCACTAATTTATACAACAAAACATTCAAGACAATGAACCATTTTACATTGCCATCATGCCGTGTCGTGTGCTCTCTAATTATGTCAAAAATGCATCGTTTCGATCTCTCGAGCACGTTCTCGACACTGATTTGTTCGGGATCCTCGATGGTTATACAATGGCGGACCGCACTGGAATTCATGCCATGTACTCTTTGTTCCCTCGGCATGATGATGTAGATGTTAGATTCTGAAAAACGAAAGAATAACGATCAGCATGATATAGAATTAGAGTGATAGAGTACAACTGCATGTTTTTAAATCAGTTGTGAATTAGCATTGGTAGAAGAACGCTGTGTGAAAATGTTATCTCAAAAACACATAATGTTGCATGAAAGATTAAGATTATTAACTTTTGATAAAAGATGGACGAAATCTACTCAGCATTTGTCGGCGGAAAACATGGCGAAAGAGGGATTTATATTCGCATGTGTACCAGACATTGTGCGATGTGTATTTTGTTCAATTTATTTGGGAAAATGGGAAGAAAGTGACATACCAGCAATAGAACATGCAAGGTACAGTCCGAACTGTGCATTGAGAAGGAAAGATAATATAACAATTGAAGAGGAGAATTTCGATAATAATATTCTACGTCAATATGAAGAAAGATATTTAACTTTTAATCATGTAGAAGATTCATCCGTTCAAGGAGAGTATTTTGAAAATCATCATCGTCATCTACATTGTGACTATTGTAAATCATTATCTGATAAAGCAGACTATTTTGCAAGAAATGGTTATTTCTCACATAAAAATCACTATCTGCAATGTGTCTATTGCAAATATATTATCGAAAATCCATTTGAAAAAGTAATACATTTACCGTTTTGTTCATATGAAGAGTGTGAGGAAGAAGCGTGAGGAGAAGATTATCCAGATAAAGCATATCATAAAGATGAGCTAAAATTGCATGCATGCAGTATGCTGTAGAAGGTTTTTTTGTCCTCCGTGGACAAAAATCCTCCCCTCCGAGGACAAAAATTGTCCTCCGAGGATAAAAATCCTCCCCTCAGAGCACAAAAATTGTCCTCGGAGGACAAAAATTGTCCCCCGATGACAATTTTCCTCTCCTCCAACTCTCCTCAGAGGATAAAATCAAAGTAAAAATGTACTTACATGTGTTGGTTGATGCTGCGTGAATGACAGGTATCTCCTCGGCTGTAGATGTGCGGGTATAGATACCAGTTATGCTTCCTTTTCGGATTGCGCGTTAACCTCTCAGGTATGTTGCCTTGACGAGAGCTCAACTGCTTATGAGGTCGGAAGCTGAGTTGTGAGGTGAGAAAATGCTGTGAAAAAAATGAAATATTTAATAACTGATAATATTAGAAATCAATAAGCATCACGAGAGGCGGGATGCTATTCAAAAATATAGAATGTTTGAGTGATTGTAACGGGGCCCCATGCTGAGACATAGAGGAGAATTTTTTTTTCACCTTCTAGCAGGTGTGCCTCTCACTCAGCAGACACTGCCCCATGCTGAGTTCCAGAGGAGAATTTTTTTTTTCGTCTTCTAACATGTGTGACTCACACAAGGATGCTATTCGAAAATATAGAATGTTTGAGTGATTGTAACGGTTTTTTATGATAGGAGAGAATACTTACAAATCTGAATGATGTTGATAACGATGTGGGAGGATATAGGAGCACGTGTTGTTCTGTGCCTAGGGGAGAATTTTTTTCACCTTCTAGCACGTGTGGCTCTGAGCAACAAGATCAAGCAGAAGCAGGGGAAGAGGAGGTTGGCGTTTGAGGAGCCTGAGGTTAGCGGGGATGAGGACGAGGAGACAATCTTCTCACAAACAAAGGTTGGTTTCAACAAATATTATTAAATTGTATTTGTACAGATTTTCTTTTTTTAACAATCGATCATGGAAAAAATCTGTACACTTACAAGCCTTTGATTATTATTATTTGATAGCAAGCAAATATTATTTGAACTGATTAGAAATTGAATTACCAGATATTAGTGTTAAAGTAATCGCTCATGCATAAATTATTTGATAGCAAGGAAATATTATTTCAATAACTGATATTACTCACTTTATGTAGAGAATGTCTTGTCAATCTGATGATATCAAGTTGAGATTATGACAATAATCTGTTGATCAAAAGTAGTTGATAATCTGATGTAGAGAATGTCTTGTCAATCTGATGATATCAAGTTGAGATTATGACAATAATCTGAAACAAATTATAATAAGTTACTAATCAAATATTTTTCAACAGAAACGTGCTGGAATGGAGGACAACTCCTCCATGGTTCCACTACTAGAGGAGGTGCGGCACGGGGAGGAGGATGAGATGGACTTTGTCGCAATCATTAATAGACCCACGGCTAAACCGTGGATGCCTCTCTGCGAGCTGGCGGAAGATGTGCCGCACAGTATCATCTTGGCTCGTGAGGAGACAAACCACCACAGGAGACGGATAATATTAAAAATAAACTTTTCATCCACAAAGAAAATCTATGAGGTATATCATGTCACCGCTACATGGACTGACATTAAGATTGTTAAAATTTAACAATCTTATCCTCATACCATGCTGTGGTGAGATGCTTTACAAGTAGTAGTAGTATATAATGTAGTGATTAATAATAAATTGTGTACATATTTGAAAAAATTGTTTTCAATTCTTACCTGTTTACACTTGTTGTTGATAAGTTCACAATGAATAGTAGAAACACAGAAGAAGAAGAAGAATGGTTCACCTTTCACGTGCATGCACTCTGTTGTGAATGATAAGTGAAGAAGCTGAGCTTCCCTTTTATAGTTTGTTGCGAGCATGCATAGAGGCAAACGTCTTTACTACTACACACACACACACACACACACACACACACACAGACACATGTACACATACAGCCAAGCGGCTTCAGTGAGTTGATGCATCGCTCTCCCCCACATCTGTTTTGGCATGTGTTCCTACAGATATGGGCGGGCGTGATGACATCATTCCCCCCCCCCCCTTTCAAATTGCATTCACCTTTTCAGATTTGTTATTTGAAATAATATTCTTATCATTTGAACAATGTTATAAGCACATAGCAATCTGATACATGGTGTGAATTCATTTCCAACTCTATTGAAAATTAAACTAATTCAATTTTCTTTTGATTAAGTTGGTGTAATGATTAATTAATTAATTAACCTCAGTTAATGTTCAATCATTGAGTTGAAAGGTAAGAAAATGGTATGTAGGAGAAAGCAAAGTTTGAGGAAATGAGGTAGAGGAATCTTGAGTTCAGCGGCAAAAGTTTTTAAGGGTGTGAGGGGTTTGGCAGGTAATGTCACATCCACTATTCTAAATAAGCTAATTGACAATCTGTAAGATGAAATTTACATTCCTGGCTATCAGTGGTGTGGCCCGGGCACAAATGTTAATGAAAGGTTAAAGAGAGGTGATCAAGGTATAAATTCATTAGATAGAGCCTGTAAGGTACATGATATAGCGTATACACAAAATAGTGATAATAAAACTCGAGCGATAGCTGACAGGGCTCTAGCGAATGCAGTGTGGGACATATTCAAAAATCCACAAACACCCCTTGACGAGAAAGCACTTAGCTATCTTGTTACAAACGTCATGAAAGCTAAAGCAGCATTTGGTGGGTCTTTGAGAAAGAAGAAGAAGAGGAAGAATGAGAGGAGAAGTTATAGTAATGATATTAGATGCAAAGCTATAGCTCAGTTGAAAAAGCATATTGCAGGAAAAGGGTATTTTTTGAAGCCTTTTCCTCAAATAACTAGTGGGGGGAGAGTTTTAATCCCACCCTCTTTACCACCACCGCCATCATCATATGGAGTGAGTTTATTCCCCCAAAAACAAGTTAAGAAACGTAGAAAAACAAAGAAGAATAGGAAGAAGAAGAAGAAGAAGAAGAAGAAGAAGAAGAAGAAGAAGAAGAAGAAGACATGAATATTGAAGGAGAATTGAGTAATTATGATTTGATTGATTGGTCGAAATTATTACAGATTTGGTTAAGAGGTATATATATGCTAGATTGGTAAGATGCATTACCCAAAAAAATTCTAAAAAACAAGAATGCCATTGTGAATTTAGCGAGGGAAAGCGAGGATGGCACACATTGGGTTGCATATAAAAAAGTTGGTTCTAATGTTTGGTATTTTGATCCAATTGGAAATTTACAACCGCCATACGAATTGGACAAATATTGGGAAAAAGAAATTGGAGTAAATATATTTTAAAATGTAGAGCACATGCAACCATTAAATAGTGATTATTGTGGTCATCTTACGTTATTGTTTCTTGCAAATCAGTTGTAATTAAGTGTTTGTGGTGAACACACATTACAAGATGGTTGTTATTACATTAAGATCTAAGACAAGTAACCTCTACGAACATTTACAAGAAATTATAGAATTGGATAAAAATTGTGAATGGGAAATTGGATTGATTAATTTTTGTAGTTACAATAGTATTGCAAACGTTAACAAAGGAACAAATTCCAGCTTCAAATATGGTGATAGATGAGAAGAAGAATAAACTCATTATATGTGCAAACGCAAATACTATGAAGATTGAAATTCATTCTGATCAAGCTATTGATTTAACATGTACTGATTTGATTGGTAAGATACTTGGTTTTGATAATGTTGTTTTGCAACCAAATAAATGGCATTATTCTCAGCATTTGGTTAACATAACAAGCATTGGTAGTATTGTACTCAAGTGTCATTTAGCATGTGGTAGTTACTCTGACGGAAAACAAAAACATATAATCTACGAATTTTTGCCAAAGGTTCCTAGCGGCTATTTAATAAACGAAGTACCATCGCCGATTATTTATGTACCGTAAAACGGGGTTACTTAGGCCACTTTTAAAATTCAAACACCTGGTGAATCTAGGCCAATCAATTTACAGATTTGAAACTTAGTGCAAAACTTGGGTCTGTATCTTAACTTATTGTTTCATGTAATAAAACAATTATTTGAACAATTTTTCACCTGAAAAAATATAAAAAACATGGTGGTCTAAGTTTCCCCCTGGAATGGGGTAACAAAAACCAGGTATGTTAAATGAATGTTTGGCTCAAGTTGAATACTCCTGGGGTAACTAATTCCATACACTAGACTAAGAGAAACAATATTCATGTCTAAAAAACTGAATTAATGGAGAAAAAAATACATTTTTATTTTTAGATTAAATGAGTGAATGAATGAGATTTTGGCTCAAGTTTAACACTTCTGGAGCAACTAAATCCATACACTAGACTAAAAGAAACAAAATTCATGTTTTAGATGAGAAAAATAATAGTTTGAAGAATTATTTACATTTTCTAGATTACCATAAATGATCATTTCAACTCATACAAAAAAGTGTGGCTTTTCTTGTGGCTTTTGTTACGCCATAGACAGACCAGCTGAGAAAAGAGAAGCATCAGGAAAAAAATAACCTCAAAATTGGAGAACTAACTGATGCATCATCTAGATAGACAATTGAGGTTATGTTTCGAAATAGTTACTAAACTTGAAAGACAACAGACTGGGATGGACAAATAAAGTTATGATGGGTATAAAATTTGGTACAAATTTCCTCCAAATAATAAAATTTTTTAATGCTTTACTACAAATCTCAGTAATTTTTTTCTTGCATCAGCTTGAAGTTTGTACAATTTCCAACTCATAGATCTATAAACATCCAGGATTTCTGAAATCAGTGTTACCAACATGGGCTCTTGAAATTTACCTTGCAAAATGGCTTTTGTTACCCTGTAGGCTTAAGTAACCCCGTTTTACGGTACCTTTGAATACACATCGAATTCAAACTATTAATGTGAAGGTAACAGACCAGAATGGATTGTTTATTGATTTCCGTGGAGATACAATTACAATTAGGTTGCACATACGTGAAAAACAAAAGTAAATGTAATGGGTTATCTTGTTTTCAATCCATGTTCGAATAAGACATGTACACACAATGTCATTAGAGAGACGAACATGAGAGCGTCAACACCTAAAAACAAACGTGCTTTGTCGCCTAAAAGTGTGAGAATATTAGAAAAGTTAGGTTTTATAGTTGATTGGCGGAATGTTAGGAGGAGGAGCCACAATTAGTGAAATTCTGGACGTGGAGACAGACCTTCAGTTTTATAATGATATAACCAAATTCCAATTTCACACTCATACAGTTTATTCAGGACAAGAAATAAAAAACTCTGACAAGGCACGTATTGGCATAAATTCTTCAGATGTCTATTCTTCACCTTGCAAATCATTTATATTTATTGAGGGAACAGTTAACTGTACGAAACCGGGAACAGAGCCGGCTGATCCACCAGTTGCAGCAGACTATAAATTAAGCAGTAACATAATTGGCAACCTTTTTGATGAAATACGATATGAATTAGCAGGTCTGCAAATTTCTAAATCAAGATTGATTGGATTAACATCCACAATTAAAGCTATACTAGTGAAGAATACACTCGATAAGAACACATATCACTTGGCTGGTTTTGACAGAGCAGGATATGAGCTAACAGATAATAAATTCACTTTCTGTGTACTGCTGAAATTAATCCTTCCGTTTTTTGAAGATTTTCAAAGAATAATTTTAAATTTGAAACAGGAACTCGTCTTATTGAGGTCACCGACAGACCTAAATTGTGTTGAGTCTGCAACTGGAACAAGCGTTAGTGTGAAAATTACAAAACTGCAATGGAGAATGCCCTACATAACTTTAGAAGATCACATAAGACTGAAATTTTTGAGACTGCTCGATGCTGACACTCCACTGAAATTAGGTTTCCGGCATTGGGAAATTTGTGAATTACAGAATTTGCAAAATTCACTCAACCATTCTTGGGCAGTCCGCACCACATCGATTTTTGATAGTCCAAAATATGTTATAATTGCATTTCAAACTGATTGTAAGAATAAAATTGAAAAATCAATATCTAATTTCGATAGCTGTGGTATTTACAATGTTAAAGTACAAGGTGCGGCAGGAACGATTAAGCAGTTTGTTTCCATTGTCACATCAGCTGTGATAAAGTTACAAATTTCCACATGGTCTGTTTTTGTTTCTTAGTTAACCCCATTTCAGTAGCCAACATGATTTGGACCGGTGCTCATCGTGGTTTTGCCATTCGCGCTTATTATGAGAACAATAAATCTGTGATCGCTACACAACGAGCTTTTCGACGACAGTTCAACATTCCACGCAACAACGCCGTTCCGAATGCAAACACAATTCGGTCATGGATTCGGCAGATGGAGGAAACTGGTAGTACACTGAAAACAAATACACATTGTCGTCGCAAGTCCATTAGAACGCCAGAAAATGTGCAGAGGGTAAGAACAGCATTCGAACAATCACGGAACGCTCTGCTCGACGACATTCTCTTGCATTGGGGATTTCAGACCGCAGTTTAAGAAGGATTTTACATTTCGATTTAAAGTTTCATCCTTTTAAAATAATGATTGCTCAAGAATTACGCCCAGTAGACTACGCCAACCGACAAAATTTGTGTGAGCAAATGCTTGCTCAAATCCCTCCACATGCAGCTTTTTTTAGTAGTGACGAGGCACATTTTCATCTTAGTGGGTGCGTGAATAAGCAAAATTTTCGCTACTGGGCTGAAGAAAACCCTCAAATTATTCATGAAAGACCTCAACATTCTCCTAAAGTGACGGTGTGGTGTGCCATATCACAATTTGGCGTGGTTGGCCCCTACTTTTTTGAGGAGGAAGAAGTGACCGTGACAGTGAATTCCCAATGTTATGTTTCGATGTTGAGAAACTTTCTGCAACCCAAATTAGAAGAGATGGTTGAAGAACACGGGCTGGCGGATTTGTGGTTCCAACAAGATGGAGCTACTGCTCACACAGCTCGAATTACACTAGACGTTTTGACAGAGATGTTTCCGGGACGCCTAGTCTCTTTGAGAGGTGATGTTGGGTGGCCTGCGCGGTCACCAGATCTGAGCATTTGCGACTTTTTTCTTTGGGGATATCTGAAGGAAAGGGTTTTCAAAGGCCGCCCTCACACTCTAGCAATGTTGAAACAGCGGATTATTGACGAAGTGAATGCCATTCCCCGCGATATGTGTGCAAGAGCTGCTGAAAACTTCAGAGATCGCCTTCAACAATGTATTGATGCTAACGGTCGCCATCTTCAGGACATAATTTTCAAAAACTAAGTAATATAAAATGGTATATTGAACCGCTTCAGAAAATAAAAACATGTTTCCATTATATATCCTGAGTCACTTTTTATTACTCCTAAAAAATGCTTAATCGTAGCTGCCGCACCCTGTATATTTGAACAGCAAGTATTATCCATATGAAAATCTGCTTGGTAAAAAGGAACTATTATACCAGATGTTTTTGGATTTCATGCCCTCGTATTATAATCATTCAATCAATAGCAAACTCGGAACAGAAATTGACTTTAAAACGTTTTGTGATTCAACACTGCTGGTTGTTGTGGACTGTCACACCAAGCAAGTCATTTGAAATCTTCGACAGATGTTTGTATTGAAATGGAATTCAATAGTGCAGTACCTGCAAATACTTCCGCCTACTGTGTTTTAATTGGCGATCGAGTGGTGGAGTACACACCTCTGATGAGCATGGTGAAAGAAGTTCAATAATTTTATTGATAGAGTGCACTGCGTACAATATTATATAAGGTGTGCACTCTGACAAATTTGGTTCATTATCAGTTTCACCTTTGAACAGGTAACATCTAAAATGTCCTATTCTTTGTGTTCTGATATTTTGGACAAAGTGCAAACTCAGTCTATTGGTATCCAGTGCGATCTTGATTCTGATAGTTCATTGAACTCTCTGTAGAGATATGGATTCGCTTTAATCTGACAGTATAGCAATAGATGTAGAGAGAGATAGGGAATTTCTCAATTCACTTTAATCTGTCAGTATAGCAATAGATGTAGAGAGTGAGAGAGGGAATTTCTCAATTCACTTTAATCTGTCAGTATAGATGTAGAGAGGGAATTTTTCCCCTCAAAGGAAAATTATTTTTTACCTCACTTTCTTCATCCCCCTCATCTATACTGGGCAAGGGGAAGAGGAAATCTATTTTGAGAGAGAGAGATATATCTCTCCTTCTTCATCCCCCTCATCTCCACTGGAGCAGGGGAAGGGAAAATCTATCTTGTGAGAGAGAGTGAGAGAGATATATCTCTTTCTCTTTCTTCATCCCCCTCATCTCCACTCGGGAAGGGGAAGGGAAAATCTATTTTGAGAGAGAGAGAGTGAGAGAGAGATATCTCTTTCTCTTTCTTCATCCCCCTCGTCTCCACTGGAGCAGGGGAAGGGAAAATCTATTTTTAGATCAGTGGATGGGAGAGGGATGAGAGGGGGGAGGGGGATTTCGAGCAAAAAAGCCCGTCTGAAGTATCAAATCATACCTACTTCCAAGACCCTCAAACCACTAGAATTAGGATCACATTATTGATCAGATAGAAATCCGCAGATCTCAGGGTCTAGCACAATTTCAACATCACTAAGCCTTCTCTGACAAAATCATTTGTCACCAGGAGATCGGTTTCAAAACTGTAATACTAATTTATGATGGCAAGGGGTCTCAGGAACCAGTAGTTAAACTTTTTTCTTATCGCAAATCATCAAGCAGTAATATTTCTAGATTGTCACATTTGGCGAACTAGAGAGAAAAGTGGGATCAACAACTGTGAATTAGTGATGTCATGATGGCGGAAGAAAGCACTTTCACCCAACGACTGCTTTGCTTGCCTGAGAATGTCAGCTGTTGGACTGTCAGAAAAAGCACCCGCACCCGCTTAGTCATGGACGAACAAAGGAACAACAAACTGGAATATTAACATACAGTGGGCGTACGCTCGTAGTGGAGTGGGTGCGTGCGCATGTTAGCAGGATTAAAAGGATATGAGTACTGACACCAAAGTAGAAACAGGTAACGGCTACATTTATGTAATGTTGTTTCCAGTTACTGAACGAATCTCTATGAGTTAAAAGAATCATCAATCGATTTCCATTGTCCTCTAGTTTCAATCAATCAATAAAATATTGTTGAACTTATCATAGTTTGATTATTACAAAAAATCTCTTAAGCCACTGTTATTTTCATGTGTATATTATCTGTGGAAAATGTTCAGCTATTTACATGTAAAGTGGCTGGTAGTAGTGAACATCTGTGAAGCAGCTGTTTACCTCTCAGCCTGTGCAGGAGAAGACACTTCTTTTATTCAGTTTGCCTATTCTGTTCTCATTCTGTTACTCCTCCTCCTCCATCTCATCCTTCCTCTTCTCTTGAACGAGTATCCCCCTTCTCTGATCCTCCTATATCTACAGTTTATTTTCTAAGACTAATAGTCACCTCCATCTTATTATACTTTCTCTGCATTTTCATGCTATTCCTTCTCCTGTTATCTTTTTCTCCTTCTCCTTGATTCTCCCCTAATTCTCGCTATTCTTTCTGTACTCTATATTCAGTAATCTGCAACTTGCGCCTAGCGATCATAATGTGTTTGGGCACTCACAGAATGAACATAACAAAGTGAACGTCAGTGACGTCATCACGAGTGATGCCATTTCGTTCTCACTAGCAGCCGACATCACGTTCCCCGACTGAAGGAGCGAAATTCAAATTCACTACAGTATCCCAAGGAAGATTAAAGCAAAAAGCTACTGTTTTATGACAACATACGTGTATTAGCAAAGTTAATGAGATACATATTTCTATCCTATAATTACATTCTAATTAATATTGAAAGATTGGGCTAGAACCATGATTGTACGAACTATTGAATGAAAAAGACTAAGAAATTGTCAAAAACCACAAATTTATTGGTACTTAGAAAGACCGGTTTCGGTTATTACACCATTGTCAATCTCTGATAAACTAAAACTAAATACAAGAGCAGCAGAATTTATGCTAGTAGGCGAGTACTGCTATTGGTCAAGGGCATGAACGCCTCCCATTGGCCCAGCTAGACAGTCTCCTCCCACTCAACGGTGTGACAAAATGGCGGCTTAAGCAACAGAATCGCCATGATAACAAAATTCACTTTCAGTACAAAATAAGAACCAAGAAAACAAGTGTAAAAGATAATAAATTACCTTAACAAATATGTAAATAAATTGAAAAACTATTGACTAATGTATGCTTACAATTTTATGATAAAACTAAAATCGTAGTGTTGTATTGGTTGAAATGAATGTGGTCATATACTGGGAAAGTATACTATACTGGGAATTCTCCTTAATTTATTACTCTTGTTATTTCTAAAGCCTCTAGAATATTCAAAGATCTGCCTTTGTTCTTAACAGAGACAGAGTTACTAGGACGGGGTAACAAAAATACAGTAGTCATAGCTATTTGGATAACCAACAACTTGAACGACTAGCATGCAGCATTGATAGCAATATTGGAAAGCCTCAGAGAACAAAATATTAACTAACAGATGTGCTGACACTAGTAGTTCTGTGAACAGTAGACCTCACGCAGTATTCTCATCCACAAGTACCTGATTGAAACTATAGACCTTATGGAAATACAGCAATAGACTGGCTTCTCCACACATCTGTGTAATCAATTGTCAGTTGATTTATGATAAATAATTCTATAGTCTGATTTCTACTCTAGTATGGAGGAGGCTCCTTTTTCCTTTTATATTATCCTTGAAATGTAAAATTTCCAAAAACCTTGTATATACGTCGACGCACAATTAAAAAAGGAACATACCAGTCAAACTTCATGAAATAATCTATTACCGCGTTTCGCCGTAAATGCGCAACATATAGGTAAACATTTAAACATTAAGAGAAATGCCAAACCGTCGACTTGAATCTTAGACCTCACTTCGCTCGGTCAATAATTCTTCAAGAAAAGACAAGGAAACTTCGACCAGAGATCACAAAAACGGCAGACATCATGAATAATTTGAAGAAGAAGATGAAAATCAATGACCTGATGATTTTGAAAGCTGACAAATGATGCACTACAGTAATAATGGATAAGGACGAATATCTAAGTAAGGTAAACCATTTCATTGCAGATAACAATTTTATTGAGATTTACTCCAATCCCACCACCAAAATCAATAGCTCGATTACAAATAAGTTGACTACCACCACCAAATTATTTAATAAGAAAGAAACTAAGTATCTAACAGTTATGAATCCATATCCACCTAGACTTTTCGGTCAACCTAAATTACACAAAACTAATGTTCCTATAAGACCAGTGGTATCATTTGTTAATTCCACCTGCTCTAAATCAGCTCACAAACTGAATAGCACATTTCGGTCATTAACGGGTTTTCAACAAAAATTTAGTATTAAAAATTCATTGGAGTTGGTCAACAATATGAAGCATATTCCTGTTCTATCATCTCATAAACTTGTGTCATTTGATGTTACTAATTTATTCACTAACATTCCGGTGCGAGAAAGTCTTGAAAGAGCTGAGGATAGTGAAAGACTCTATCAATGATCATACACTCAGAAAAGAACTGATAGGATTGATGAAGGTATGCACTCAGCATGATTATTTCAAATTTAACAATAGATTTTTTGAACAAAGAGAGGGGTTGGCAATGGGGTCACCCCTCTCACCACTCCTAGCTGAATTATTTATGGATAAGTTAGAAAGTAGAATTATTGAAAATGGTCATTTCAAAGATAAGATTATTTACTGGTTTCGATATGTAGATGATATTATTTGCTTATGGAAAGGAAGTGACAGACAACTAGACAATTTTCTTTCCTATCTGAATGGATTACATCAGAGTATAAAATTCACTGTAGAGGTAGAACAGGATTGTGTATTGAATTTTCTAGATTTAAGAATAGATCATAGAACTGGTTTTCACAAGTTTCATATTTTCAGAAAACCAATCCATACTGATGTTATCATTTCTCTTCATTCTTGTCATCCTATTCCTCACAAACTTGCTGCTTTCAATAGCATGGTCTATAGGGCACTAACAATACCTATGAGCCATAATGATTCTGATATCACTAAAATTAAACAGATAGCTGTCACAAATGGGTATGAGGGAAGTATGGTGGACAGATTATTGAGTGAAATTAATAGACAAATTTCAATCAATTCTAGCTTTGTAGGCTCAAACTGTGAGGAGAAGACTTGGATAACAATCCCATATTTAGGCCTTGTATCTGATAAGATAGGTAGGGAATTGAAGAGGAATGGATTTCATGTTGATTTCAAGACCAAGCCGATTTTAAATAGTCTATTTAGCTGGAGTAAAGACAAAATTGATATTTGGGATAAAAGTGGGTTGTACAAACTTAAATGTGGTGATTGTAATGCTTGTTATGTGGGTCAAACTGGTAGAAGTATCAAAAGTAGAATTAAAGAACACATCAGAGATTGGAATAAACAAAATGGGGAATCTAACTTTGCAGAACATTTGATAACAAATAATAATCACAAGTTCACAGTTAAGGAGAATATTGAGTTTCTGCATGTTAATAACAAAGGCAGATCTTTGAATATTCTAAAGGCTTCAGAAATAACAAGAGTAATTAAGGAAAATTCACAGTATAGTTTAAATGAACAGATTCATTTCAACCAATACAACACTACGAATTTAGTTTTATCATAAAATATTGTAAGCATACATTAGTCAATAGTTCTTCAATTTACATATTTGTTTTATTATCTTTCACACTTGTTTTCTTGGTTCTTATTTGGTACTGAAAGTGAATTTTGTTATCATGGCGATTCTGTTGCTTAAGACGCCATTTTGTCACACCGTTGAGTGGGTGGAGACTGTCTATAGCTGGGCCAATGGGAGGCGTCCATGCCCTTGACCAATAGCAGTACTTGCCTACTAGTTTCAGTTTATCAGAGATTGGCAATGTTGTAATAACCGAAACCGGTCTTTCTAAGTATCAATGAATCTGTGGTTTTTGACGGTTTCTTAGTCCATTCAATATGAATAATTACCACAATATCAACTTCTCAACTACACAAAAAGTGTACGAACTATATTATTCATTATGACACTGTCATTTTTAATGAATAATCTCTGTCAAATTGGTTCTAGCAAACACATCGTCTTAATCATTCATTATAATGTTTTGACTTTTGATTTCTGAATTTTGTTTTAATGTCAAAGACAATGTGGGTGATAGATGAAGATTTTTTTTTTTGAATACTTAAAACCTTCAAACACTAATAACTTTGAACCTCCGTCACTCAGCGTAGCAAACATCTCAACACTGTTCATTTTCTCACTCATGATGACAGCCTGAAAGAGTCAATATGTGCTAATTATTGAAAAGTTGATGGGGTGGTGTGATTTTGACAATCCGGGGGATTCCCCGGTCGTCAACCTTTTCAACATACTGTCAGAGCTGGAAATTTGATGTATTCGTGATTTCAAAATTCGTCACAAGTCAAGATAAATCAATGGAACACTTTTGGAGACGAATAGGAAGGAATGGCCGTTATAAAGCAGATAGATGATGGAAAGTTTATATACCGTTAGCACTACCAGAGAGAGTGAGTGAGAGAGAGTGAGTGAGACAGAGGGATAATGTGACTGGCAGTGATGACGTCACGACGTAAACAGTTTACGTGTGTATCGGAGCCATATGTATCACTCCCATTTGACCGCTGGGCGCTACTTGTGTATGTATCTATATTCTTCAAAAGCCCCCTACAGCCTACACACTCCAAGACCAGACAAGCATAAAGTGGAATACCTTATGAATATTACTATTTGAGTTCACTATTTAAATTGGCTAGAACATTTAGATGAAATTTATACTTATAAAATTCTTATCTGACTCACTGACTTACTCACTCTTCTCTTCTTCTTTTTCATACCCTTTTGCCGTTAAGCGTCGGGTTCCTTCAACCATTCTCTAAACTTTATACGATCCTGTGCCATTCTCTTTACATCATTCATTGTCTTTCCTCTTCCAGCAGCTATACTCTCTACATACTGATTCCATTGCAGTGGTGGTCGTCCCCTGCCTCGTTTTCCTTCCGGTCTTGCCTCCATAACCAGCCTTGCCTTTCGTTCATCACTCATCCGAGCTACATAGCCATACCATCCTAGGGTTTTTCGTTGAACAGTGGTAATCAGTTCCTCCTGTTTTAATGTTTCTCTGATCACACTATTTCTCACTCTGTCTCTTTTGGTTTTTCCAACCACCCTCCTTAGGTATCTCATTTCTGAGGAGGTAATTATTCTACTCTTGTGCTTTTCTATTATTGTGAGGCATTCTGTTCCATAGAGTAGAACTGGCTTAAATATTGACACATATACTCACTCATTCACGGATCACGATTTCTGGAATTTACTGGATGGATTGCAAGAAAGCTTGAGGTATAGCTTTCTTATGGGTCCTAGGTGCCCACTAAGAAATCTTTTGGCGATATTTCAACTCTAAGGATGGTTTTTAAGGGTTTGAAGTTCATCTCTTCATCTCTTAGCATGTCTATTCTCATTTTTCCAATCTCTCAAATATAATAATTCAAATGTCCATACTATATCTTAGTAGAACTATAATCTACAGAGAGTACCTTTTCGTAACAGTTGTTACGGTTGATTTCGGCAACTAAATTGATTAACAGATTGACCTAAGTTGAGGATGGTTTCTGAACAAGATATGCCCACGATACCCACGATATA
>NC_052510.1:40369143-40405825 GCF_014356525.2 Nilaparvata lugens
TCTCCTTCCTGGGAAAGTAATGGGGGGTCCACCCCATCCTTGAGAAATTGATTTTGTAACCTCCTTCTCGTGCATGAGGTAGGTAGGTAGAGCAGTTTATAAAAAGAAAACATAGTCGATATATTTCATCTGTAGAACAGCTGTTTTGACGACTTTATAAAAGATCATCGAATTTCACAATTTACACAAAGGAAAAAATACTCTGAAAACAATCTATATATATAAAAGCGAAATTACACTCACTCACTGACTGACTGACTCACTCACTCACTCGCAGTACTAAAAATCTACCGGACCAAAAACGTTCAAATTTGGTAGGTATGTTCAGTTGGCCCTTAGAGGCGCACTAAGAAATCTTTTGGCAATATTTTAACTCCAAAGGTTGTTTTTAAGGGTTTAAAGTTCGTCTTTTAGCATGTATATATTCTTCTTCTCCCAATCTCTTAATAATTATAATTGAAATTTCCATATCATATGTTACTATAGATCTATAATCTAGATAGAGTACCTCTTCGAAACAGTTGTTAACTGGAAACTAAATTAATAATTTGTCAGGTTGGCATTAAGTTGAGTTGACTCTGTTAGGTTGGCACCAAGTTGAAGATTTAAATGTATTTATCGCAGAAAAATTGATTGGGCACTGCTACTTCAATCCTGGGATTATTATATTACTAGCCGTCAGGCTCGCTTCGCTCGCCATATCCGTTTAGCCAGACGTAGTCTGGCCCCCGACTGGATTGTTCTAACATATGATAAAAATGCTCAAATGAAAAATGCAGGCGAGCGAAGAGAGCCTGCTGATTTCATTCTTGGACGGTCTATGGCTAGACGGATATGGCGAGCGAAGCGAGCCTGACGGCTAGTTATATATATATATATATATATATATAATATATATATATATATATATATATATATATATATAATTATACAAAACAGTAGTCTGATCATAGTTTTAAATATGTTGCCGCCAATCGTCATTATGTTATTCCCCTAGTCTCGTTAAGAATGAGGCTTTCAGTCCAATGAGCAAGAAAGTTGTGTGAGTGTACCACACCAGATTTTTATATGAGTAAAATTATGATCTTGATTTTTATTACTGGAAAATCAATCAATTATTGTTACTTGAGTATGCTTAGCTAAATTCATTTTCATAGTGGACTACTGAATTTAAAAATGACTATAGTAGAGCGTAGGTAAACTTTTCTATAATTATACAGTATTATGTTACCGCTCCTATTATCTGCAGTGAATGCACACCTTTAAAACAAATGCATGTAATTTCAAACTAGTGCTGTGGGAAGTCTATAATCAATCATTTAAATTGATGATATAATTTATATTGGTAGTTCATGGATAAAACAAATCTATCCATTTCACAATACGGGAGACTATTCTTGCATGAACTTGGCTTCTTTGGAAATTCAGTCCATTTGTAACACTGTCATTTTCCTCCTAGACCCTTATTACCTTACACCTTATTGGTGTTTATATATAATATATATTTGTGTGTGTGTGTGTATGTCTGTGTACACGATAACTCAATTCCTAATTAACTGATCGAATTGAAATTTTAAACTTAAGGTCCTTATACCATGAGGATCCGACAATAAATTCAATGAAATTGAATTCAAGATGGCGGATAATTACTAAAAACCATGTTTTTCTCGAAAACAGCTCTAACGATTTTCTTCAAATTTATACCACGTATAGCTACGTGGTACTGTTCTCTGGAACAGTAAGTCAGCCCTATCAACTGACATGAGTCTCATTCCTGGGAAAATTGCAGGAGCTCCTTAATATTCTTGTGAAAAATGGCGGATAATTACTAAAAAACCATGTTTTTCACGGTTTTATCGAAAACTGTTCTAACGATTTTTTCAAATTTATACCATGTTTAGCTATTTATAAGCCCTATTAACTGACATGAGTCTATTTCTGGGAAAATTTGCAGGAGCTCCGTAATATTCTTGAGAAAAATGGCGGATAATTACTAAAAAACCATGTGTTCACGATTTTCTCAAAAATGACTTGATCGGTTTTTTTCAAATTCATACCCTGTCTAGTTATTTATCAGCTCTATCAACTGGCATAAGTCTCCTTCCTGGGAAAGTAATGGGGGGTCCACCCCATCCTTGAGAAATTGATTTTGTAACCTCCTTCTCGTGCATGAGGTAGGTAGGTAGAGCAGTTTATAAAAAGAAAACATAGTCGATATATTTCATCTGTAGAACAGCTGTTTTGACGACTTTATAAAAGATCATCGAATTTCACAATTTACACAAAGGAAAAAATACTCTGAAAACAATCTATATATATAAAAGCGAAATTACACTCACTCACTGACTGACTGACTCACTCACTCACTCGCAGTACTAAAAATCTACCGGACCAAAAACGTTCAAATTTGGTAGGTATGTTCAGTTGGCCCTTTAGAGGCGCACTAAGAAATCTTTTGGCAATATTTTAACTCCAAAGGTTGTTTTTAAGGGTTTAAAGTTCGTCTTTTAGCATGTATATTCTTCTTCTCCCAATCTCTTAATAATTATAATTGAAATTTCCATATCATATGTTACTATAGATCTATAATCTAGATAGAGTACCTCTTAGAAACAGTTGTTAACTGGAAACTAAATTAATAATTTTGTCAGGTTGGCATTAAGTTGAGTTGACTCTGTTAGGTTGGCACCAAGTTGAAGATTTAAATGTATTTATCGCAGAAAAATTGATTGGGCACTGCTACTTCAATCCTGGGATTATTATATTACTAGCCGTCAGGCTCGCTTCGCTCGCCATATCCGTTAGCCAGACGTAGTCTGGCCCCCGACTGGATTGTTCTAACATATGATAAAAATGCTCAAATGAAAAATGCAGGCGAGCGAAGAGAGCCTGCTGATTTCATTCTTGGGCGGTCTATGGCTAGACGGATATGGCGAGCGAAGCGAGCCTGACGGCTAGTTATATATATATATATTATATATATATATATACATAATTATACAAACAGTAGTCTGATCATAGTTTTAAATATGTTGCCGCCAATCGTCATTATGTTATTCCCCTAGTCTCGTTTAAGAATGAGGCTTTCAGTCCAATGAGCAAGGAAAGTTGTGTGAGTGTACCACACCAGATTTTTATATGAGTAAAATTATGATCTTGATTTTTTATTACTGGAAAATCAATCAATTACTGTTACTTGAGTATGCTTAGCTAAATTCATTTTCATAGTGGACTACTGAATTAAAAAATGACTATAGTAGAGCGTAGGTAAACTTTTCTATAATTATACAGTATTATGTTACCGCTCCTATTATCTGCAGTGAATGCACACCTTTAAAACAAATGCATGTAATTTCAAACTAGTGCTGTGGGAAGTCTATAATCAATCATTTAAATTGATGATATAATTTTATATTGGTAGTTCATGGGATAAAACAAATCTATCCCATTTCACAATACGGGAGACTATTCTTGCATGAACTTGGCTTCTTTGGAAATTCAGTCCATTTGTAACACTGTCATTTTCCTCCTAGACCCTTATTACATTCGGGGCCGGTCTCCGAGCTCGGGATTTAGCTAAGTCCTAGACTTTAAACAGCTGGAGACAGAAAATTGGCTTTCCAAAACGGGGCGTGGTCGCAGTATTTATAACAGTAGTCGCAGTTTTTAATTTCTCATATCTATAATTGGAAAAGTTTTTCCTTGACGGAATTAAACATTCCTAAATAATTCAAAATAGTTGAAACTTTACACTATTTTCTCTTCATTTCATTTTGTGTTCAATTTTTTATTTTTTCGAAATTTAATTCAAATGTGACTTTGACAATGACTGCGACTACGCTCCATTTCGGAAAGCCAATTTTCTGACTCCAGCTGTTTAAGTCTAGAACTTAACCAAATCCCAAGAACATCCGGTTGAGAGTCAGACACGAGTGGTGTCCGTGTGTGAAGCAAGCTGGGACACCAGTAAACATGACAATGGTGTTCTGTCCCAGCGGTGACCGGGCTGGCGACCCGAGTGAGGCACCAAAACCTGGTATCCACCAAAATCTTGTGTAAATAACGTAATAAGAATTAATGGCCTGTGACTTAGCCTGTCTGAATGCCCCAGCCTGGTGTCCTAGTGTAATACGGGCCTTATAAGTTGCAGCTTGACATTCTTACCACACCACTCTCAACTGACTCCCTTACAACCCAATTCAATCCAAATATTTTTATTCAACAAATGTACAGATACATTGAATAACGTCATATATAATAAAATAACAACAAAACAGAAATTCATCACAATCAATGTAAAAATTCTTCTAATGAATATACGGACAATCCTATCAGATATTTTTCAGCTTAGCTCTAAAAATGTCAACTCCTCTATGGGCTTTAAATTTCGGGGCAGCATGTTAAAATATTTATCTCCCATGAAAGTTGTCTTCATTTTGAAAAATTCTAAATTATGTCTCTGTACGATTCTTCCGGATCTAGTATTATATCTATGTGAAATACTACTTCTCTTTTCTAAATCAGTGAATTTTTTAAAGTACATTATGACATCAAAAACATATTGCCCATAGACTGTCAATATGCCTAGCTGAAAAAAATGTGTTTCAACAAGTCCCTCCTTTTAATGTTCATGATAATTCTCAGTGCTCTTTTCTCCTGAACTAATATTTTGTCCAAGTTTTTTTTCGATGTGCAGCCATAGTGCCGTGCTACCAATTTCTCCTAAATCGGTTGGATAGCAAATTTTCACCTATTAACCTAAGGATAGTTATCGGCTCCAACGTAATAGATTCTTGATAAACTATGAATGGATCTATCGCCTATGAATGAGAAATCCAGTTTTCAGAGCAAATCAACTTATAATCTTCAGAAGGATTTTGGCAATATACAAAACAATATACAACACACTTAAGCATCTAAAACCATTATGAGCTAAATACTTATCCAGTTTATATAGTTGAAAACAATGGCTATAGGCTTGTAGACACACAAATCAATTAATTATAGACAAAATAGAACACTATAAACTGTTCAAAACTCAATTTAAAACATTAATAATTCACTTAAACAGAAAAATATTCAGAGAGCACAAAATTACAACACACACAGCCAGCCATCATTTTTAGAGAGAAGGAAGCCTAGCTATAAGGAACAGAGCAAAGCTTTGTAGACACCTCAAACCAGTGTCGACATCATGGACACGTCACCAAAAAATTATAAATTACAAGTTTAGAATTCACATTTTACATTTGTTCTCAATAAAACTTTATTTTGAAACTGTTATTTTAATTTTTTATATATCATCTCTATTTAAATAATCCATTTATCTGTTAATTCTGTCAACTCAGCCTCGGTGATACCATGGAACATGCAACACAATCATTTACGATAAATTCTCAGTCAAAAAGTTGTTCGTATATAGATTACTCTGATATTTACTATAAAGTTTTATAGATCTCGAATTGAAGATTCGATTCCAATCAAGAAAAAATGTAATATTACAATAGATACACAGGCCATAAGCTATATTGGAATGAACCAATGCGTAGTAAATTGCTTTCAGAGCATTCAGCCCACACACATTGGTCATACGCCTAAGAGCAAACAGGCCTGGTGATATTTTATTCAGCACATGATTGACTTGCTTGCTCCAAGACAAATGTTCATCAATCACCAAACCTAGGAATTTTGTGCTAGTTAAATGCTCTAAAATGTTATCATCTAATATAATGTTTGGACTTGAAACACCTCTGCACTGCCTAGTTGAGAAAGGTACTACAACTGACTTATTGGGATTTAGGAGGAGATTTCGGCTGTTCAGAAATTTATTGATTGCTGTTAGACCCTGTGCTGATGATTTCTCCACATCCTGTACTGTCTTACCCGTTAAAATAATGTTGGCATCGTCCGCATAATGACAAACAGATGCCTATCCTCGGATCACCTCAGGTAACCCCTTAATGTAACATAGAAACAGTAAAGGGCCTAATATGGAACCTTGGAATATGATACTTCAATTTATAGTTGATTGAAGGGGTTACATCAATCCTCTCCAATTTCACATATTGTTCTCTTCCCTTCAAGTAGGATGAGAACCAGGACTGCTCTTTCCCCAGCACTCCCATGCCCTTGAGTGACTCTAATAAAGCATCATAATAGAAA
This sequence comes from Nilaparvata lugens, assembly GCF_014356525.2. NCBI lineage: Eukaryota > Metazoa > Arthropoda > Insecta > Hemiptera > Delphacidae > Nilaparvata > Nilaparvata lugens. Next base: position 40,375,306 of record NC_052510.1, read on the forward strand.
CTGTCAAATGCACGTGTCAAATCCAGAAAACCTTATCACCCCTATCCACCGCATCTATAATCGATCCAACAAAATCTACTCCTGCTGAGATAGTCGATTTGTTAGATCGAAACCCATGCTGCTCTCTGTCCAGTATGTGTTGTTGGACTCTAGATACTTTACCAACTGGTCATACACCACCCTTTCCAATATTTTTGAAAACACTGATAAGACAGAAACTGGTCTAAAGCACTCAGGACTTTTGGCATTCCCATTCTTAAATATCGGAATGACTCTGGCTATTTTTAAAGACTTTGGGAAATAGCCCGATATCAGTGAAGAGTTTATTACATGAGTCAACGGCTCAATAATTGTGGGCAGAACTTTTATTATTATCGCCATTGGAATGTCATCAGGTCCAGAAGAGAATTCACTTTCAAGTCATTATAATTTTTGCTGATTCATGTGATGAAATCTGTATGAATCTGAATCTTGAGGAGAAATGATTATTATTTTGTATATTAAGTGTACTTAACAGTCTAGAGCTGTTTGGAATATTTGGTACTACAAGTAGTGCTTCAACTGCCCTTGTAAAAGTTATAATAACATTACAGATGTTGTAGGGATCAACAAGATCTCCTTCATTCAGAATACTACTAATATTAGAAAAATTAGTTGTGTTTTTGCCAACCTCAGCAATCTTATAATCTTTCATGTGAGGAAGTTGCGGAATAAGAAAGATACTGTTTTTATTCCTTTTAAAGAACATCTACATGGAAATTAGAAGCGACAATAATTGTTATATGTAGTCATTTTACTTGCTAGTTAGATAGTGCTGGTATATATTTCGGTGCATAGCAATACATATACCATAATCAGTCATGTATCGGAAATATATATATCAGCAATAAAATTGTTATCTTCTGCCTTATGTATATCTAAACGTAATTAGTTTTGAATTAAAAATTTAAGACAGTCATGGGTTCCTTCTTTTATACTTTTTGTTGTTTATTTTATTATCGATCTATATAAATAAAAATCGAGCCTCAAATTTTGACATTCAATAACTTTTTTATGTTTGCACCGAATTTGATGATTTTTGTTCAGTTGTGTTTGTTATGTTCAGGAGCAGGTTTATGGTCTATCAAATTTATGATCAGACTTCAGGACTCTTTCCTACGGTCCTTCAAAGTTTACATGAAGTCCTTAAGGAAGATTTGTGAGCTGGCCACACACAAATAAAAATCAGCTGTTATAATCATTGCGTCATCCAACTGCCGTCGGTAGATCTGTTTTTCTATTTTTTCTTTCTACTGATTCACAAAATTTAAATTCTAATTGTCCGAGCGAAGTGAGGTCTAAGATTCAAGTTGACGGTTTGGCATTCCTCTTAATGTTTAAATGTTCATATGTTGCGCATTTATGGCGAAACGCGGTAATAGATTTTCATGAAATTTGACAGGTATGTTCCTTTTTTAATTGCGCGTCGACGTATATACAAGGTTTTTGGAAATTTTGCATTTCAAGGATAATTTAAAAGGAAAAAGGAGCCTCCTTCATACGCCAATATAAGAGTAAAAATCTGGTGTGGTACACTCACACAACTTTCCTTGCTCATTGAACTGTAAGCCTCATTCTCAAACGAGAATAATTTAGGGGAATAACATCATGACAATTATTGGCGGCAACATATTATTTGCAACTACGATCAGACTACTGTATATGTGTATATATAATTATTGTTTTCAGAGTACTTTTTCCTTCGTGTAAATTGTGAAATTAAATGATTTTTTTTAAAGTCGTCAAAACAGCTGTTCTACATATGAAATATCTTGACTATGACTGTGTACTTTTTATAAACTGATCTACCTACCTACCTACCTCATGCACGAGATGGAGGTTACAAAGTCCATTTCTCAAGGATAGGGAGGACCCCCCATTAGTTTCCCAGGAAAAAGACTCATGCCAGTTGATAGATCTGATAAATAACTATACAGGGTATGAATTTGAAAAAAATCGTTAGAGCCGTTTTTGAGAACTATGCATCTTATGAACATTTGTATTCTGTGCAAAATTGAAGAATACAAAATTACCAACAAGTTATGCCCTTTACATTTTTTTAATATCTCTCATAGTTTCTGAGATATCCACTCTTGAAAGTGGGACATTTTTTGAAAAAACACCTCTGCCTCTAATTTTTTATCTTTTTGGTCTTATAGTTCTATGCGAAAAATGAAAAAATGTACTTTTGAACCACCTCCACCCCTTTAGCACAGGGGGTAGGGGTGAGGACTTTTGATATGTTAATTCTCTTACTATCCTTAAAAGAGCTGTGAAGTTGAAAATTGTGTTCCAACCTTTTCCTCTATACCTGTATTTGAGCATTCGTTGCCTGGACTATGTATAATATAACAATTATGTATATGTTTTGTCAATAAACTCCTCTGGTTGCAATTCATTGGCAATTCGCCGACCGACAATCAGGTTTATATCAACGAACATCTTTCACCAAACTCATGTTTGTCTGGATCAAAGACTGTAAAATATTTGTAAAAGAGAGCGAAAAGTCGCGAACAAAAAGAATTACTTGTGATGAAGATCTAGACATATTCAACGGTGATTGATTTTTTCCGTAATGACAAAAAAGCACAGTGCATAGGTTCATTGTCATTTGTTCTTTGATCTTATCTTTGTGATAATCAATACATTATTTCACTTTTTTTTTATTTCGGATTAATAAGTCTATTTCATTTTTCCCACCATTTTATTCACGTTCTTCGTATAATACATCTTCTATATTATCTATTTTTTCCATATAACTTTCTTTCTTTACTCCCCTCACTCTTCATTCTGCTTAATTTTTTTCTCTTATATTATACAATTTCATATTACGATTTTAGTTAATTCGAGTTATATGACTAATAACAATAATTATAGCTTCGATGATTTGATAGATCTGGAATGTTACAGTACGTTTGAGAATGATGACATAGTTAATTTTTACCCCGATCAGTTTGATGATGGTTCCAATGATTTTATTAATGTTATTCATATGAATATTAGAAGCATAGGAAAGAATTTTGATGAGTTTTGTTATACTTTACAAAATTGTAAACTAAACTATGATATTATAGTTTTATCAGAGACATGGATAAATGAGAATAAGAGCTTCGATTATAGTTTAGATGGTTTCACTGCACTAAGTAAACCAGGTCATCTGAATAACTGTAATGGTATATGTGTTTTTATAAAAAATGGTATATTATTCGATGAAATCACTCATGTAAATAGGGGAGCAGATACTCTTTCAATAAGATTACAAATGAATAGTTCAATTATAAATTTAATAGCAGTGTATAGATCTCCAGCCGCTGACATTGATGTTTTCTTATCTGATCTTGATACGCAACTGATAAGACACAAGAAATTATTTTGCTGGGTGACTTGAATATCGATCTATTACAAAACAGTAAAACTTCAAATGAATATATCAGTTTAATGCAAATAAACGGTCTCAAGTCGTTCATAAACAAGCCAACACGAGTAAATGATAATTCTGAAACCTGTATTGATCACATTTTTTACAAAGGTCCGAAAATTGGGGAAGAAAACATTCTAGGAATAATTCATAAAACTTCTATAACCGATCATTTTTTGTATAACTCTCCATATTAATATAAACAAACAGGCACCTAATAAACCAAACAACTTAAATCATTACAAAGAAAAAATAAATTATTTCAAACTCATTGATTTGTTGAAGGAGGAAACATGGGCTGATGAACTTTCTAATATGGACGCCTCTACTGACTTGGATGATATAGTTAACCGATTCGTAAAAAAGTTATCTTATATAAAACTATCAACTCATCAAATAAAGTTGAAAAGTAAATCTAGACCTCTAAAGGAATGGATAAGTTCAGGCTTGGTGAATTCAATAAGAATAAGAGACAAAATGCATAATACTTTGAAAAAACAACCTTTTAATGTCACGTTGAGAGAAAATTATAGAGTCTATAGAAATTTACTAAATAAACTTATCAAATCAGCAAAAATCGACTTTTATAAGAACAAATTAAAATCATGTGAAGGGAACAATAAAAAGGTATGGAACTGCATTCAAGAAATATTAAACAGTAAACGCCAAAAAGTTCTGCCTGGTATTGATCCTGAACTACTAAATAATTATTTTTCAGATGTGGGAAAGTCTTACGCGAAGAGAGTCTTCAAAGAAAATGAAAATCTTCCTTATCTAGAAACCATTGCTGTTTCTAATTTCCGCCTTGTGAACTCTTTTTTTATGCATCCTACAAGTTCACAAGAAGTTATAAAACAAATAAATAATTTAAAAAATGGTGCATCCTCTGGGTTTGATAATTTAAGTAGTTTTTGTTTAAAAAGAATAGCAACTTTTATAGCTCAGCCCCTAACATTAATTTTTAATAGATGTATGGAAACTGGACATTTCCCAAGTCTTTTTAAAATTGCAAACATAATCCCATTGCATAAATCTGGGGACAAGAAAAATCCAGGCAATTATCGTCCAATAAGTCTCATAAGTAATTTATCCAAAAGTTTTTGAAAAAATAATAAAAGAACAGGTTGTCTCATATTTAAAAAAGTTCAACTTAATAAACCAGTATCAATATGCCTTCCAAGAAAATAAGAGTACTGAGGATGCCATGACTGAACTTGTAAAAGAAATAACATCTAATTTCAACACAAACAAAAATCTTTGGCTGTGTTTCTGGACTTAGCCAGAGCATTTGATACTGTCCCACACATCAACCTGCTTGAAAAACTTGAAAAATATGGATTTCGTGGTCCGGTCTTGAAGCTCATTGCTGGTTATTTGGGGAACAGAATACAAATTATAACTCTGAATGGAAAAGAGAGCAAAGTAACTTTAACAGGATTCGGCTTACCCCAGGGTACAGTTCTTTCTCCGATTTTATTTTTAGTTTATATAAATGATCTATTAAGTCTTCCTATCAAGGGATGTAGAGTTTTGTCGTATGCTGATGATACTGCATTGGTTTTTACGGGGACTTCATGGGACAACGTGATATCCTTAACCAACATCGGACTAGCTGGTGTGAGAGTGTGGCTTGTTAGAAATGCGTTGACACTAAATTACTCGAAGAGCGTTTATATGACTTTTTCACCAAACTCAAGAACTCAACCCGATGATATCACACTTCAATTAAAGGCAGTAAGAGTACACAATGTAAATTGCCTGTATGGCAAGAACGGTAGCAATCGTAATCAACTGCCTTGCCCTTGTCCCGTTTTAGAAAACGTGACCAAAACAAAGTATTTAGGTGTCACTCTGGACCCTTATTTAAGATGGAATGAGCATATAAATAGTATGTGTAGCAAAATGAAATTTATGATCCACAAATTTTATAATTTGAGCTTACTCAAGGACAAAGGTCTAAGTAGAATGGTATACCTAGCATATGCTCAGTCAGTCTTCCAGTATGGAATTAGGGTGTGGGGTGGCGCTTTCAATGCACATTTTAAAAAATTGAATGTTATTCAAAAGGGTATTCTCAAGGCAGCCTTGGGAGTGCCCAGACGATACCCTAGTCACCAACTTTTTCTGGAATTTGGAGTTATGACAGTCAGACAGCTATATATTAGAAATCTAATTAAATATATCAGCAATCATACAGATATCTTTACACTGCATCAAACTAATTATATTTTCAGATCTGCAAACAGATATATTGTTCCTCGAACTGACTTAACTAGGCATGCAGAAGACAATTCAACTACATAGTAAATAAACTAATAAATATATTCCAGAACATTTTATAAAAATAAAACCTCTAAAGCACTTAAAACAAAAATTGAGAACTGGATCAAGACCGAAAATGTTGTAGTCAAACTATTTCAACTCTAGGCATTCATCAACTCTTTATTATCATGTTTCATTCAAATTATTTCCCCCTTTACTATCTGAAAGTTGTCTATCAAACTATGATTTTGTTACTTTGTCTTATCAGTCAGCTTTCAGAAGCCGAAGCGAGTAGACGTGTTTTGTGAAATTCATGTAATTATTCTAAAAGTATACCATCAAACTGTTGTGTCAGTGAAAACGGCATTGCCGAATTGTGAGTGAGTGTGTGTGTGCGTGCGCGCGCGCGTTGGCCGCAACTATGACTGTAGCCGAGTTCGGATATTGCTGCTTCGGTGAGTGCTGAATCGGTAATTCTATTGTGAGAACTGAACTATCGTAACTATGAACGGTGACGATAATACGACTATTATTACTATAACTGAAGAAAATAAACCTGTCTCCTACAAGGTTCGAACTGATAAAAAAAATTCAATCAGAATGCGAAAAAATTTTATTTAAAGCTTGGAACGAAGCTAATACAAAACTCCAGCAATCAGAAAAAATAAGTTCTGAACTTAAAATTCAACTTGAACAGCTTCAAACTAGATTATCAGCGTTAGAGACTAAATCTAAGAATGAAGAAAAAAATACGGACAATTATCATACCGATGAAGAAGAATTATCTACTGAAACAGAATGGATTCGTCAAAAGCAAAGAAAGAGGAAGAGACAACAATCTGACTCACCTCCAACACAATCATCCAATGAGCAGAAAGTGAGTTCACGTAGAGAAACTGAACTAAAAGAGAATGCTGAACCAAAAAAAAAACTCCTAGTATCAAACAAGTTAAGAGACCTCCTCCAATAATACTCTACAACATCCAAGACTATCAAGTAGTGTATAAGATTTTGAATGAAAAAATAAAAGACTCTTATAAGATCACACTATTGAATAATGGTAGCTTAAAACTCAACGTTGAATCTGAGGATAATTATAGACTAGCTACATCATTGCTGAATGACAAAAAAATGAATTGGTCTTCGTTTGAAAACAAGCAAACGAGACCCATTAGAGTAATAGTGAAGAAGTTGCACAGCACTTGCAATCCACAGGAAATAAAAGAGGAACTTCAGGAAAAAGGATTTAAAATCTTGGACGTGGTAAACATTCTTAAATGGAAAACAAAGAACCACTCCCAATATTCATGTTAACTTTTGAAAACACAGAGAGCATAAATAGAATTTATGAAATATGTGTATTATGGGTATGAAGTTGAAGTAGTCCCCCTGAAAAAATCGAAATTTCTACCGCAATGTAAAAATTGTCAAACCTGGGGACACACTAAAAAATACTGCCAGAAGGAGCCTAGGTGCGTGAAATGCGCTGGTCCCCACATCACTATCAACTGTACTAAGAGTAAAGAAGTTAAGCCTAAATGCTACAATTGTGGGATGGAGCACCCTGCTAATTATAGAGGATGTGTTGTAGCACAAGAGTTGCAGGCACTTCGAAATAAGAAAAAAGCAATAAAATCTATTTCGTCAGTCAACAAAAGAAACGATCCTATTGTGCCACATAAATATTGTGCATAAATAGAATTTATGAAATATGTGTAATTATGGGTATGAAGGTTGAAGTAGTCCCCCTGAAAAAATCGAAATTTCTACCGCAATGTAAAAATTGTCAAACCTGGGGACACACTAAAAAATACTGCCAGAAGGAGCCTAGGTGCGTGAAATGCGCTGGTCCCCACATCACTATCAACTGTAGACTACTAAGAGTAAAGAAGTTAAGCCTAAATGCTACAATTGTGGGATGGAGCACCCTGCTAATTATAGAGGATGTGTTGTAGCACAAGAGTTGCAGGCACTTCGAAATAAGAAAAAAGCAATAAAATCTATTTCGTCAGTCAACAAAAGAAACGATCCTATTGTGCCACAGAGAGCTGTAATAAATGACAGTAGAGTTAAGGAGAACCAGAGTTATGCTGATAAGCTGAAAAATAAAGTACCTATCAACAGTAACGAAAAGTCAAGTCTTCAAGATTACAACTTGAGTAAAGATTTGGAACTGAGCATTACAACTCAACTTAAATTGATTCTTGAGAAACTAGTTGTGCAAGAAGGCCTTAATAAATCAATTTTAAGTAGGTTAGAAAAACTGGAAAATATTTCAGTTCCAGAAGTCATTCACAAGAAGCATGGAAAATAGATTCAAAATTATGACTTGGAATGCTAATGGATTACTACAGCACAAAGATGATCTATTAGCAATTCTAATTGAGCATAAAATAGATGCCTGTCTCATTTCCGAAACTCATTTCACCAAAGAATCCTACTTAAAATTAGAGGGTACAAAACGTACCATGCCATACATCCCAACAACAGCGCTAGAGGCGGAAGTGCGGTTATTGTAAGAGAAGAGCTAAACCATCACGAGTTCAAGAAGATAGAATTGCAGGAGTTCCAGTCGATATCAATCAAAGTCAAACTTATCGGTAGACCATCTGGTACGATCACAATTGAAGCCGTCTACTGTCCACCACGATTTAATTTGAAGAAGATAGAATATATTGATTTCCTAAGCAACTTCACAGGGAAATTTATCATCGGAGGAGACTTCAATTCAAAGAATACACAATGGGGGTCCCGACTGACCACAACTAAAGGAAAGGAGCTATTACTGGCTGTTAATGAATACCACTGCGATGTTCACTCAACAAGGAAACCAACTTACTGGCCAACAGACAAAACAAAAATTCCAGACCTGATAGATTTTTTCATCACAAAAAATATTTCACCAAACTGTGTTGAAGTTGAAGAAAAATTTGATCTCAACTCTGACCATTCGCCAATAGTTTTGACAATGCACAGTGCAGCTGTTAAAAAAGAAATTCCACCTAGACTCATCAACAGGTACACAGATTTAGAAACTTTAAAAAATATGATAGACTCTAAAATAGACTTGAACACATCTCTGCAAACTATAGATGAACTAGAAACTGAAGTCCAGGAGTTTGTAATCAATATCCAACAATGTGCCTGGGAAAATACACCACTACTTCAAAGCAGGATTTTCAAAGGTAATTGCTATCCTGTAGCGGTAAGAGAGTTGATAGAAAAAAGAAGAAGAACAAGAAGATCATGGCAATCAACAAGAAATCCAAGAATTAAAACAGAACTTAATAGAATTACTAATGAACTGAGAAAGATGATACAGGATGTAAAACAACATGATATCAATAAATACTTAGAAGAGTTAACCAATGAGTCTACTACAAATTTTTCATTATGGAGATCAACCAGGAAACTGAAGAGACCTCTTGAACAAGTTACACCGATAAGGAAGAATCAAGATTGCTGGGCAAGGAGCAATAAAGAGAAAGCCGATTTGTTTGCTGATCATCTGGAAAAGGTTTTCTCACCTCATGAGGAAACAATTATAGATGAGAATCCTCATCATATTGGAGCAGGAGTTATCACTCCAACATCTCCAAGGGAGGTAGAATATGAGATTAAAAATTTGAGCAGAAAGAAAACGCCAGGTTTCGACTTAATAACTGGAGAGATTCTACAGGAGCTCCCAAGAAAAGCAATTGTGAAGTTATGCCATCTCTTCAACGCTTCATTCCGATTGAAATATGTGCCAAGTTTCTGGAAGGTAGCCGATGTCATCATGATACCAAAACCTGGAAAGCCACCACATGATGTAACCTCGTATAGGCCAATTTCACTACTGCCAGTAGTATCAAAATTATTTGAGAAACTTCTACTGAAAAGATTAAAGCCTTATCTGGACGATAATGGATTAATACCAGCCCATCAATTCGGATTTCGAGATAAACATAGTACAATAGATCAGGTGCACAGAATAACAAATATTATTGAAAATAAATTGGAGGAAAAGAAAGTTTGCTCTGCAATTTTCCTTGATGTAGCACAGGCTTTCGACAAAGTATGGCATTCAGGATTGTGCTACAAAATGAACCAGTTCTTACCAACAGAATACAGTCTGATACTGAAATCATATCTTCAAGACCGTTATTTCAGGATAAAACAAGATGATGCTTTTTCATCTCTCAGAGAAATCAGGGCTGGAGTTCCTCAAGGAAGTGTGCTGGGTCCCCTCTTGTACCTCCTATACACATCTGATATACCTCAACCCGAAAACGTAACAGTAGCAACATTTGCTGATGACACAGCAGTTTTATCAGTTGGTGAAACTGTTGAAGTTTCTACAGAGAAATTGCAGGTGGCAGTCAACAGAATCAATGTTTGGACAAAACACTGGCTTATAAAATTGAATGAAGCAAAATCAGTTCAAGTCAACTTTACAAACAGAAGAGTTCAATATATCCCCTCAACACTCAATGGGAATATTGTACCCTACTCCAACACTGCAAAGTATCTAGGCATGACGCTGGATGCCAAGCTTAGATGGAAGGAGCAGGTGAAGAAGAAAAGAGAACAACTTCGCATAAAATTCAAGAAAATGTACTGGCTACTTGGGAGGACATCAAAGTTGTCAAATTATAACAAATTGCTTCTCTACAAGCAGATTCTCAAGCCGGTGTGGATCTACGGAATTCAACTCTGGGGCTGCACCCGACCATCCAATATCGACATCATCCAGCGCTTCCAGAACAAAGTACTCAGAAGTTGTGTAGACGCTCCTTGGTACATCAGGAACTCTGATCTCCACCGCGACCTGGGAGTGGCGACAGTCATCAGTGAAATCCAAAGATTTGCAGAAAAACATGAGAAAAGACTTCATCAACATGTGAATGTGGAAGCAATCCAGCTGCTCAACGTGCATGGAGTAAGAAGACTGCAACGCAGAAAGCCACACGAATTAGTTTAGTGCTAAAGTGTTCAATTGGAAGTGCAAAGGCAGAATACTGTATCCTTTTATGCTAAAAATAATCTTTATTTAATCCTTGACCAATATAGAAGGCTTAACCAATGGGTTTTACCTTCACAAACAATATTCTTATCAATTTATGTCAAAATAGAATAGCTTATTAGTCTTTAACTAGGTGCTATAAAAATCAAGAAAAAAAAAACTTTGTCTTATCGTTTGTAAGTATTGAGATGTGACCTGGTTTCCTTAGTTTTATTTATTCTAGTGGTTTGAATTAGCTATTTTTTTCTATTGACATGTTTGCTGTACCTAGTAGCTCAAACTCACTGCCGGCGCACAAGTTTTCTTTGCCGGTAGTGCCATTTTGTAAGTTAAAATATTTATTTTATCAATCTGTATTATTTTATGGCAAATAAATGAATTTGAAAACCAGAGAAATTATTATTAACTATATCTGAAAATACAAACTGCTGTACAACTAACCAAGCACATAGGAAGTCCATATTGAGATATAAAATACTGATTGTTGGATATTTTTCATAAAAATATAGTGCATCAGATCAAACTAAGACTAAGCACACCTGAGGAGGCGCGGCTTGGTGATACAAAGTGTTGATCTTATGGAGATTGCCTTAGCACACCGTTCCACGCCATGCCCGATTCAGTGTGTGTGAGTTCTTCCATTCAAACCAATATAAGCAAGAAGCACCTGGATGCAAAATGCCGCATCGCGCCTCCTAAGATGTGCATCCAGCTAAAGTTTGTCATGAGATGCATTAACTATTTGGCGGTACAAAGTTCACCGGGCCAGCTAGTTTATTATATTAACTTATGTCTATTATACCTTTGGCTAAGTTATTTGGTTCTACTTTTTTTCCGTTCAACCATATTCTCATCACTTTGATCGTACAAAACTGGAAAATTGCGTATCTCTTCAATAAGTTTTCACTCTCTATGTTAAACGAGCCCGCACCGTCAAAAAGTAAATTGAATTAGTCGGTGACGGCGCAGGCTCGGCTCGGGCAACAAACACGGTGACGGTGCTGACGCGGTGCAGTAGTATGTGTCCGTACACGTTTGAAAGCATTTGTTTTCCCACTCGCCGTAGTACGTCCGACACTCGGCCGTACCGCGGCGCGGGCCGGGCGGTTATGTGTTTCCCGGTCATAAATCTAACGAATAAAGGTCGGGGCACATATAACCGCACCGAACCCGTGCCGAGGTACGACCGAGCTACGTCCGCGACACGGTGATGATGGTAGGAGAACACACATATCCGTGCGACAGCCGAGCAAAAGCAGTGTCTCAGTTCTGTAGTGCTACTGTGCTCTGATTTCTGAATGGGCTAAACTATTATTAATAATATAACACTGTCAAAATCTTCTTACATATGATTTAAATTTATATTTTCCATTATTAAATTAATTACCTGTAGACACAGAACATGAGTACCATAGTGCTGGTATATTTCGGTGCATAACAATACCACAATGCAAATACAATAAATTTTATTTCCATTAATATACAAATAAACAATCTAATCAATAAAATGTACATACCTAATATTTAAAAATACAAATACAATATATGAAATTTACTACAAATATAAATAAATTGCATTTTTTCAGAAATTAACCTACTCAACTATGGAAAACCCATGTTCTAGAGCAGGTCATGTAGCGGAAATATATATCAGCAATAAAATTGTTATCTTCTGCCTTATGTATTGAGCCACAAATGGCGACCACGTGCTCTCCTAAAATTGAAAAATTGAAGATTTCTGTTATTTGTTGTAACATGTGCTCTGAACATATTGTATTAATAAGAATATGGATGCTCGAGAGCTAGAATAATAAAAAGAACAGTTTCTCGAAACTATTGAGAATACATTTGAATAGCCTACCTAGCCAGAGGACAGTGGTAATTCTTTTCATAATAGTTGAAACAAAATTAATTCTTTCCTAGAAACTTGCTAACAATATTCTTAACGTTATTCACAGGCACGCTTACAATAGAAACCACATGGCCCAATGTGTTTTGTGTTAACCCTTGTATATAGCTATAGCATAAGTTGATGGTAGGTATATGTAGATGGTATATAGCAATATAGATATATAGTTATGAGAGTAGTAGAATATAGATATTATGTAGTTTACAATGTTACCACGTGGTTAGCATATGAATATTATTGAAGCAATTATTTGAATAAACATGATATGAGTAGATGTCTATATAAATTAGGTCATAAAGTAGGTTAGGCTATGTATAAATTATTCAAAAAATATATTTTGTACAATGAATTATGATTTAATAATAAATTATTATATGCTAAGTAAGTTAGTTGAATCCGGATTCTTAGGCTAAGGGTAAATTTGTAAATAGAATTAGGTATGTTTGATTGAAACATGTTGACAATTAGTATAGTTATACAATGAGTATAAGAAACCTGCTTAATTAATAAAAGTATCTCATTAATTTGATTTATTCAATTGAATTGTAATGATGTACTGTATGAAATTGTATTTTGTTCATTTCATGTATTTATTATTGAAGTATTTCCCATAGATTAATAAAATTGATTACTGTATTAATCAAATTCGATGAGTATGTATTTAATTGTCAGTATCCAAACTTCAGAGTTTAAAAGAATATTGGTAAAATGTATGATATCATTTGTTTTAATAATCAAGGGGAGCCATAGTTCAAAATGATATATCATAATGAGCATTAGAGTAAATTCAAATTGATATTTGAATTCAGTTTGTAAGCTGAATATTTGGCTGAAGAGTTTGAGTGTAGGCGGAGCTAGAAGGCGAAGGGTGATGAGGGGTGGAAAATCGTGGTGCTGGTATATAAGCAGGCAGACCATGTCTTGTGAGCTTAGTCTCTTGGATTTTGGACAGTGTTCAGTGTAGGAGTGATCCTTTGGTTTCAGGCTTCAATTATCCTATAGGGAATTGACTGAACCAGGTAAAGTTTGTATTTAGAATTTTCAATTTTCTAAATCTCAAATCCACACCACCCCACCCTAAAAAGCCCAATAAGTTTATTGAATTTTATAGCATCATAGTAAAGAGCAAACTTAATTATTACTTCTTTTAAATTCATATCTATAGACACAGTCTTAATTAATTTCTTGAAGCTTATAGTTGAAATTTTCTTCTAAGCACAAACAATAGTTTATTGAAGCAAGGCTCCCCTAATCACAATCATTCTTTGAAATTTATTAATTCTTTTATTTTTGACTGTAATCGTATTTTTAACTAGTGGTGCTCAATATTTTGATTTTATATTTTACTCTTAAAATAATCTGGTAAATAGGAACTGTTTGTTAAATTTTTACTTTCCTTGCCCTATTACCATAGGTAAGGAAAGTATTGCTTTCCGAAAAAAAGGTACCCCAATATTTCTAAATTTCTATATGTTTCTAGGTCCCCTGAGTCCAAAAAAGTGGTTTTTGGGTATTGGTCTGTATGTGTGTGTGTGTGTGTGTGTGTGTGTGTGTATGAGTGTATGTGCGTCTGTGTACACGATATCTCATCTCCCAATTAACGGAAAGACTTGAAATTTGGAACTCAAGGTCCTTCCCCTATAAGGATCCGACACAAACGATTTCGATCTAAATCAATTAGAGATGGCGGCTAAAATGTTGTCAAAAACAGGGTTTTTCGCGATTTTCTCAAAAACGGCTCCAACGATTTTGATCAAATTTATACCTAAAATAGTCATTGATAAGCTCTATCAACTGCCACAAGTCTCATATCTGTAAAAATTCCAGGAGCTTCGCCCCATCTATGCAAAGTTTGATTTTAGATTCTCAAGTATTAGGCTTCAGATACAATTTAAACAAAAAATTCTAAGTGGAAAATATTAAGCATGAAAATCTCTACAAATTAATGTTTAGTAACGTTTTCACTTAAAATTGAAAATAAGCTCGAAATTCGAGAAAATGTTATTATTTCAATTGCAAACTGTTGGCAACTGTTGATTCTATTGAATCATTCACTATGAAGAAGTAGCAGACTTCGTGTGTCTCCAGTGTTATTGTCTTGTCACCAGCTGTCTTGGATCTTTGAATAGTAGACTTTTATGCGCGGGAACACTAGCGTCAGGTGATAAATTTTCATAACGACAAGGAAAGTTGTGTGAGTGCGCCACACCAGATTTTTTACTGTATAAAATTAAACTTGAACTGTAGTACTTTCAAAAACTCAATCATCTTGTATATTTTAAATTATTACTATATTTTAATCAATTTTTATAAATTAATTTCAATTTAAAGTTTATTAATAAATTCATAATTAACCTTTGTTTTGCCTTTCACTTTATACATTCCCTTAAACACGACCCTGACTTATCTCTCTTTATCTTTTTCTTCTAATAAAAACCAAAACCACAGTGTGAAGGAGTTCAGTATCTAACGTAATTAGTTTTAAATTTGAAATTTAAGACACAGTCACCTTCCTTTATATTTTTTGTGGTTCATTTTATTATTTATTATATTATGTCTATTATACCATTGTCTTAACTTATTATTTGGTTATAATTTTACTTCTGGTTTAACGTATTTTTCCTTTCAACCATATTTCTCATCACTTTGATCGTACAAAACTGGAAAATTCCGTACCACTTCAATAAGTTTTTCACTCTCTATGATGAACGAGCCCGCGCCGTCACCGTCAAAAAGTAAACTGAACTAGCAGGTGACGGCGCGGGCACGGCTCGGGCAACAAACACGGTGACGGTGCTGACGCGGTGCAGTAGTATGTGTCCCTTCACGTTTGAAAGCATTTATTTTCTCACTCGCCGTAGTACGTCCGACACTCGGCCGTGCCGCGGCACGGTCTCGGTGCGGATATGTGTGTCCCGGCCATAATGATTCAAGTTTATGCAGGAAACATTATGAGTGATGAGATTGTGTGTGAATGGTCTCGAAAAATGAAATACGTCAGTTGAAATGACTTGCGGAATCGTTGTGATGCATGACAACTCGGACTCACAGTGCTGGTGCAACCAAAAGCTTCTCCAGCAAATCAATTGGGATAATTTCGATCACCCACCATACAAACCTGACTTGGCCACTAGTTATAAGTTTTAGTAACTTATACCTTCTCCCGAAACTCAAGACATGACTATGAGGGCCGAGCTTCCAATAACTGCTGATATGTGGGAATCCAGCTTAATAGGGCCCGCCCTAAGGTAAATTTTGTGAAAAAATATTTGTATATCTTTCCATTGGTAAGGTTTACAGAACAATAAAGTACCTAATTGTATAAGTACCTGATTTCAGTAAATATTTATTTTTCAAACTGGATCCACCAATTAGAATAACCTGTCGGCCTATAGAAATCTGGCTAGGATTGAAATACAAAACAGGATTGAATTGTATTATTGCTGTCTTGGAGGGTAAAGTTACCGCGCAGCCGGCCTTCTCATACACATGACCCTCCCATACAATCAACTTTTTCAAATCATACAGGATCATAGATTAACAAAAAAGTAAGATAATAATAAAATTCTGGATTATCAAGATGAGCACGATCAAAATGGATCCCTCTTACAGACTTCATGGATGATTTATAATTTTAAAAAATAACTATGAAATGTTGCCAATCAACGTACTTTTTAATCCATCAGTTCTTATCTCACATTAGATTTCTGAAGCATTACATTAATTCGAGGCTAAGTAAGAACAACAATGAATATTACTATCACAACACAACGTTAGTAAAGCAATTTAAATAACATTATAAAAAAACGATTTTCAAGTCTCACGTTTTCTCCTATGATTGAATTGCTTGAAAACAAGAACTAATACTGTGAGAATTTCTATGCCGTGAAAAGTTGATTAGCTTAGAGATTTGTGACATCTCATTGGAAGAGTTTTAATAAGATAAAACAATGATGATCAACGAATTCACAGAAAATGAATAGTCCAATTCGTTGATATTATTCAAGCACTCGGTGTTCACTCGCAACTCTATAACGTTCGATCACATTGTTCACTTGTCCATCAATTATTATAATAATGTTATTTACATTGGATTCACCATGATGACGTTTCTCGAAGGTTCTGATTTCTTCTCCCCTCCTTCTTGGCTTGCTCCTCCACCCCCACCACCACTTCCTGAAGGACCTCCCATTTCTCTTTGAAATCGAATGTCGTATTTTTCTTTGTACTCGTTAATTTCCGCTCCTTTTTTTGTTAGCTGATCGTTCAGAGTTTCGATCAGGTTCTTCAACTGCAAAAGTAAATACATTAGTTTCCAACGAGATATTAATTAATAATAACCAACATATTACTTTTTTGTTATTTCAGCCTTATTCAAGTCTACCTGGCTGTATTGTAGTAACAGACCAATACATATGAGTATATAATCATTATAAATGTTTCAATAATGATTATAATAGTACTGATATAGATAAGAATATTGTAAATAAATGAATAGAATAAAAAAATTTTCCAATACAGCTGTAGAATTTGATGAGTAATAGTTTCCATCTTAAAATTTTACCAGTATGTAAGATTCATTTTCATTTTAAGGTGCTATTAATGATTTTCAAATTAGTGGTAATGGAGGTGTAACAATAGACTATTGCAATTTTGATAACTGTAGTCGTTTAAAAAGTTTCACGTAAAAGGTGCCCTAGGCTCAAGAATAGTATGTAGATATTATACTATCCTTGCCCTAGACCCAGGTACACTCTCTTCTGCAAGCCATTATTATTTTTAGCTCCTAAATTTTACAATGCTTTGCCCATCACTCTCAAACAGGCTGCATCAGTAACATTTAAAGCTATTCGAGAAGGAAACTTAACACTTGGTTTCTAAATCTTTCCCCTGAATACATAGAAAGCTTATTCCATAAAAATCTACAAATCAAATAGGAGTCTGAAATACTTGTAAGTTACCTAAACTTGTGACCGTCACTGTGGCGGCATTTGAAAAGTTATAACAGCAAAAATAGCAAAACATTGGAGGCAAACGTGTTTTGTTTTGAATGTCACACCTTTATGAGCGGATATCTGGAAAACTATAAAATTTGTTAAAAATCGTTCAATTTTGTATGGAAAAGTTATGTTCGTAAAATGCATAGTTTTCGAGTTTTATGCGAGAAACCAAAAAATGGTACTTTTTAACCACCCCACCCCCTTAGTACAGGTGGGGATATTTTATCTCTACTATCCTAAACAGATCCGCAGGGTCAAAACTTGTCTTCCAAACTTTTTCCTCTATAAACCTTCGTTAACTGAACTAACAGGAAGGAATTTCTTACAGGATAATAATATAAAAACAGGAAATCTACAATTGACGAATTATTACTACATGAACTAATAAACTGATAAACTTGCAATTTTAAGGTCAATACACATCAAATTGAATGCGTATGTATATGTGGGTGGGTGGCAGGCCTGATCTGACGGTAATAATACGTGGTTTAGTGTGCTTTCTATAATATTATTAATTTAACTTGTTTTACTTACAAAGTTATTTATTATTTGATTTCCGAAAAGTGTAAATAAAGTATTCTCAGAGAAAACTGAAATAGTTAGTGGCCGTATAGCTTTCTTTTCGTAAAAGACTTATGAACTTCTCTAGTTTTTAACCTCAATATTTGTGCCGGCTGAAAATTATAGTAAAAGTAGTGTCGTATAAGTTGTTTCAGTATTGTGCATGTTTGATGAACTACGTCTACTTTTGAGTGTTAGTCCGGGCGCAAATGTCATTCCTTGGTCATTTTTGAGTAACAGTCGTGGAAGATGCCTCAATTTCTTCATTAGGTCTAGCATAATAAGGATCGTGATGATGATAAGTCGAAATCACAGGCAAAAACCTCGGAAACAAGATGGCCGCCAAGATTTTCAGGGTTTTGCTATATCACTTGTATTTCAATAACCGTTCAAGATATTCAACCGTTTTTTTAGACGAAAATATTTCTAAAATCTCCTACAATTTTTGTCTTATAGAATTTTCCTCTAAAACGCATATTTTTTTAGTTATAACCTTCAGAAGCCCAAAAAACTTTTTCTCTAAATTTTTTCAAATATCATTCCATTATAACTTTTTTTGTGCAAGAGATACAGAGAAATTTTGAATCTGTGAAATTTAGAGCGTTTTTTTAACTTTGGAACGATATATCTTCATGAGCTGTACGTGAAAAAATGAGTTCTCCAGCGCCATCCAAAGAAAACCCTGCATGATTTCTGGTGCGTTTTTCCATACGCATGAGGTAACAAGCTAGAACTATAAAATCGATTGTTTCATGACTACTTTAAGATAGAGACTGCAAATGGTCTCAATCTCTTCGTTACAACAAGACGAATAAGAATATTGATGATGGAAACAACGAAAATATTCGACATCATTGAATAATACAAGATGGCGGTCATTATTGACAGAAATTTTTATATCGCTTGTTATTCAGTTATTGTGAGAGATATCGGACTGGTTTTACCACCAAAGTGTTTAAAATTAACCAAACAATGATGTTCGAGAGAATCATCTCATTTCGACCACTCTTTCCATTATTTATTCAACTTCAAGAACTTGAAACATACATTTTTCGGGGACAATATTTCACTTTCCACCCTGTATATGTATTCGCAGTAGACAAACACAAGTATTATTGGCACAGTGTTGTAGAATATTTCCAAAGCTTCAAAATGACATCTTGTTGGAGGCTGTAAGTCAATATTTTACGGCTGGAGTGTCATCGGAAAAAGAGTAAAATGTACTTTTTTCAGCGGAAAACACGCTTTTTCCACCAAATGCCAATCCCAACAATT
This sequence comes from Nilaparvata lugens, assembly GCF_014356525.2. Taxonomy (NCBI): domain Eukaryota; kingdom Metazoa; phylum Arthropoda; class Insecta; order Hemiptera; family Delphacidae; genus Nilaparvata; species Nilaparvata lugens. The sequence goes on from NC_052510.1 coordinate 40,394,775, forward strand.
AGAAAACCGTGTAACTCATGACTCCTTGAAGGTACAGACTTGAGAATGGTATCAATCTCTTTATAATGATGTGCAGAAAGAGATTATCAATGACGGCAATCTCAAAAATGTTTGTCATCATGAAAAAAACAAGATGGCGGCAAAAATTTGTCGATTTTCAATAAATCGTCTGTAATTCTAAAAAAAATTCGATTCTATAGTTCTAGCTTGTTACCTCATGCGTATGGAAAAACGCACCAGAAATCATGCAGGGTTTTCTTTGGAGAACTCATTTTTTCAAAAAAAGTTATAATGGAATGATATTTGAACAAATTTAGAGAAAATGTTTTTTGGCCTTCTGAAGGTTATAAATAAAAAATATGCGTTTTAGAGGAAAATTCTATAAGACAAAAATTGTAGGAGATTTTAAAAATATTTTCGTCTAAAAAACGGTTGAATATCTTGAACGGTTATTGAAATACAAGCGATATAGCAAAACCCTGAAAATTTTGGCGGCCATCTTGTTTCCGAGGTGTTTGCCTGTGATTTCGACTTATCATCATCACGATCCTTATTATGCTAGACCTAATAATGAAGAATTGAGACATCTTCCACGGCTGTTACTAAAAAATGACCACGGAGTGCCTTATTCATGACATTTGCGCCCGGACTATGTGTTGTGATGATATTATCGGCAAACAGATTACGAAGACTTATGATAAGATAGTCTAGCCTCCTACCGGCGATAGGACGTTTTGACTTTATCAGCTGTTGACATTGTCGTTTGTTTACACCTGTATCCTAGCAACGTTCCAAGCGCCACTTGTGAATTTCAAAATTAACCAATGCATGTTGACCAGGAACAGACGCCAAAAGTTAAATAATGACGAACAGGGTTGGAACTAAGTGATTTAAAAAACGAACTGGGTAACGACTTGGTGATAGAATTCGCGATAAATAACAGAAGTTCACTTGCGAGTATTGCAGATACATCAACGGACAATGCGGTGGCTGAAGTGACCCCGCATATTGTTGAAGTGCTGAATAGGCTGGACAGTGTAATTTCGGATAATAGTGACCTAAGGAAAACGCTAAAAGATATATCAGATGAGAATGATTCGATGGCGACGCTTCTGAAAGAAGAGAAGAATAAAAGGAAGGAGCATTTTAATGACTCATTAGTGTATAAGGAATGGGCTGAGAAAGAGAATAAAATGTTAAAAACTAGTATTGAGGTTCCAGAGACGGAAATAAAACTATTGAAAGATGATCTGCTGAACAAAACTGCGATAATTGACTTGATAAATAATCAAAATAAGTCAATGGGACGAGTAAACGGTTTTACTAAGCCTAGTGTGAACAATCCTGAAAATGATTTTATTAGTCCAAGAAATACGAATGAATCTAAAACTGTTTGTAGAGAGAATAATGAATAATAGATTTACTCTGCTTTCTACGGAAGATTTGTCAGCTTCTGCATGTGAGACGTATGTAAATTAATACATGATGGGAGCGGAGGACCACCAGTGTAAAACGCCAGTGAACCGACATGAAAATAGAAAACAGATGGGCATTGATGAAAGGAAAAATGAGACTGAAAACCTAACTACCGGTAGGAAGAAGAGAAGATTGACAGTTTTATCCGATAGTCAAGGAGAAGAACTAAGCAAATACCTGACTGATATAGGAGATGAATTTGAAATTTTTGTATATTCGAAACCAGGAGCAAAACTCAAGCACATAGTCCAGGACGGTTTTAATTTTATCAGTGATTTCACAGAAGAGGATTTTGTTGTTGTGATGGGGGGAACTAATGACTGTCATCATATTGAACCCTATCAATTGTCTGTACTTGAGTCAATGGAAACAGTTTTAAAATGTAAGCTGAAAACTAACATCCAGGTTTACAGTATTCCTCATAGATACGATGCACCTGAACTCAACAGAGATTTCTTCCATGCTAATTCCATTGTATCAAAGACTTTGAATGATTACTAGGGTGAACCGGGTCGTAGCTACAAGGATATAAACTGCTTGCTCAGGAGATGGCATTTCACCAAGCATGGTCTTCATCTTAACAGGAGAGGAAAGGCGGTGTTAGCAAATCATCTACTGACACAGGTCACAGAGCAGATTAACAGAAGAAGCTCCACGATGATTAGCGAGGGAGAACTATCAGATGCAACCCAGGCTCCAGATTTGTTACACAACTCTACGATTGAGATCAGTCATGACTCGCCCACACCAGCGCAACAAACAATCCCAGGAAATTCGGACTCACCTGATACTAACCCTATGAACTATGATGTTAAAGGAGTCAATGATAGTGACATGAAGAGTTTATCGTCGGATTCGGTTGATATACATTTTTTAGAAATGGACAAAATATACAAGATAATCAATTAAATGTATTGCGCTGGAATGTTCAAGGATTAGGTAATAGAATTGATTTTTTGGAAACTATTGTGCATGAGAATAATTCTGAAATAATATTACTGAGCGAGCATTGGCTAAAAAAAGATGATATGACTTATGTGAATGTTGATCGATTCAAGTTAGGTTCATATTTCTGTAGGACCAATAGAATTCATGGAGTGGCTATCTTCTTAAAAAATGAGCTTGAATGAAGGGAAATAGAAAAAATAAGAGATTTGTCAGTGGAAATGACATGCGAAGCTTGCGCCATTCGAATACCGGAATTGAATATCATTGTTGTATCTGTTTATAGGCCATATAGTGTTTTAACGAGCAATTTTAGAAAATTCCTAGAGCTGCTTAATGAAATTTTGAGTTATTTGTTTAATTTTAATTGCAATGTTATATTAGGAGCCGATTTTAATGTTGAATCAGAAAGCAGAGATGAACTATGTACCTTGTTGGCTAGTTTTAATATGTCTATTACAACTAGGGAAATAACGAGACCAAATATTATTAATATTAATTCACATGGATCGTGTATAGACAACATTACCACTGATATACATTTCAGCCGACGAGGACTAAAGTATTGCATACTATTTTCTTGGATCATTATGCCTTGAGTCTGAAAGTTAAAATTGAAAATAGGTCTTGTATCAATAAACAGAAAAACAATATTACTAAGACAAATTAGTGCAGATAACACAAACTTATTCCTGGCATATCTAGAATCATTAAACTGGATTTCTGTCTATGAGCTCGATGATATTAGTCATAGAATTAAAAATTTCAGAGCTTGTTTATGGGAGCGGTTATTATGGCTTATCCACTGGTGATAAGGAAGATATGCCAGAGTAGAGATTATAATAAATGGTATACACCAGAATTGCAAATCTTGAAAATAAAATGTCAACAATTATTTTATTTGTATAAAGATAGCCTTAGTGTCACTATAAAGGAGGAGTATTAGAAGAGTAAAAAACAATATAAAATAGCAATAAAAAAGCAAAGCTTGAATATAACAGTAAACTCATTTCGGATAGTAAAAACAAAACTAAAGCGGCTTGGGAAATAGTTAACATACATGTTTGTAAAAATAGTAAATCTTCAAAAATTGAATGTAATATGCCAATTGACGACAAAAATAGATTTTTGATAGAGTAGACAAGCAAATGAAAACTATTTCCAAGAGCAATTTTGATTCCAGGTATTATGTCAAGAAAATACCAAAACCAGTTACAAAGTTTAGCTTCAATCATGTTAAGGTTGAAGAGGTATTTGCTACTATAAATGGAATGAAATACAGTAACTGCTTAGATGTCTATGGCTTAAACTCTCTTATTTTGAAATTAGCTGCTACTAAGGTATCTGAAGTACTGACACATATATTTAATAGATGTATAGACTTGGGTATATTCCCTGATGACTTCAAAAAAGTTAAGATGATACCTACTCATAAGAAAGGTAACAAGTCGAAAATAGAAAACTACAGACCCATTGTATTGTACAGATATTTTCCATGATTTTTGAAAAGCTCCTCCACAAGCAACTAGCTGAATACTGAGAATAACGAATTGCTATCGAAAGATCAGTTACGGATTCAAGAAAAAAACTTGAGTACATGTGACAATGTGTTAAATCTAGTTCAGGATAATATAAGCTGCTTGGAACAGAAGAGAAAAGTTAATCTAAGGTCCTTCGATCTGTCACTAGCATTTGATACAGTGGAACATGTAAAACTATGTGATAAGCTATCATTCTATGGTCTTGACAGGGCAGCAGTGAATCTCGTTGGCTCTTACCTCAGCAACAGGTTACAATAAGTAATTGAAAATGGTAAAGTCTCAAGTGGAGAAGTAATAAGTTTTGGGGTCCCACAGGGATCAATACTGGGGCCACTTCTATATAAATGACTTGCCAAATTTCATCAATGAATGCTGCAAAGATACCCATACCTTTTGCAGATGACTTTGGATTAAGTATTAGTGGTACCTATTGATGAAAGTTTTATTGACACTACAACTGAGAGTTGCACAAAAGAAATTGAAGATTGGTGTGCTGCTAACACTCTTCGCCTAAACAAGCTTAAAACTAAAAACCTACAATTCACTTTCAACAGAAAAATTCAGTTCCTTTAAATTCCAGGGCTAAGACTTGACAACAATCTTAATTGGAAAGCTCATATCCTTGATGTATATGGCAAGCTTGCCAAGGGTATTTTCATGTTACGTAGGCTAAGAAATATGTTAGTCATGAGGTGATAATTAATGTATATTATGCTCATATTATAGTTATTTAGCCTACGGTATTCAATTGTGGGGTAATAGCTCAATGTCACCTACACTCTTCAAGCTTCAGAAGAAAGCAGTAAGAATAGTTTGTCATGTATCACCACTGGCAACTTGTAAGCCACTCTTCTTGAACTTGAAACTATTGAATCTTCCCTCTCTCTACATATTTACATGTTTGTTATATATGAGGAAGCATGCGCACAAGTGTACTCTGAATGGCAACATTCACGATTACAATACAAGAAGTAGGCAAAATATTAGAATTGACACTCACCATTGGACTACGGCTCAAAAAAATTGGCGCTACATGAATAATAATAAATAATAATAATAATAATAATATATTTATTTCCACAAGAAAAGAACAAAATAAACAAACAGCTTGTGCAAGAGTAAGAAAATAACCAACTACTTCTTAATACTAAAATAATGATAATGACACATAATAATGGAGTATAATACATAAAGGAAATTCATCACTTAAATATTAAAAAAATAAATAATAATACTGATAAATCTCCATTCTTGCCTACACTATACAGCTATAAATGAAAAATGTGTGGAAATAGTCAATCATGCAAGTGATAAAATCACGTCCGCATGATGGAGTACAGTTGAGAGCAATGCAGTTAGACAAGAAACAAAACAGAGAAAGCTGGCAGATACAAATTCAACAAGGAAAATATATGAAAAATTAATCTAATATTAATAATTATAATAATCTATTATTCATCACGCAGGACGAAAGAAAAACAAAAAAATATATTTCAAAAATTATATGGAACAAAAAAATGAATACAGTAGGAAAAAAAACAAAACATTACATTACCAGAGTTTAGGAATATAACGGAGAAGAATAATGAGCCAGTTAATAGGAAACAATGAATTCAACTCAAAACACTTTTTTTAAGAATTATTAAACAAACACTAAAACATTATTTAAATCTATTTTGAAGTGTGTAAAGAATATATTAATGAAAAAAAGAAAAAAAAAATAACATTAATCAGTTTGGCAAAATTGGAGCAATAGATCATTCGTCACTGGAAATTAAATCATAGGGTTGTACATGGTTTCAAGATCCTCTCGGGTAGCCATTAGTTCAAGATCATCAAGATCATCCTTAGTAGCCATTTCTTGATAATGGATTTAAGCGACTGTATTCTATCACGAGACCTGAAAACTATTTTGATATCATTGGGTAATTGATTGAAAAATTTAAGTGTAAGAAAAATAAATGACTTCCTAGAAAGAGTGCAGTTTAGCCTGACTCCTCGTAGGTTGTGATTTACCACTCCTCTTGTTAGATGGGGACCCTCAACCAAATCACAATAGTCCACTGTTACACCGTCATTTCCATTTATCAAGTAAAACATGGACAATACCTTGTGGACATACATATGTCTCAGCGGTAAAATCCCAGATTGGAGAAATAGTGGAAAAGAGTGGTCTCTATAACCCACGCCAGCAACTACTCTAATAAATGATTTTTGTAACTTAATTATAGGATCCAAAGTAGTGTAATAGGCACCCCCCCAACAACTCAAACCATATCTAAGTCTTGAATGGGCAAACGCATAATAGATATCTCTAAGTATATTCTGATTGCAAAGCCCCTTCAATCTGAACATTGTTCTGTGGTAAAAGTGGAGAGACTTTTTAAGGACTGATATATGTTGTTTCCAAGATAGGTTGTTATCCAGGAACACACCCAAATATTTTACTGTGGATTCCATTTCAACTATGGGACAATCACATTGGTCTCGTCTGCAGTCAAATGAGTGAAGAAGTATAGGATCTGGAAGGCTTTGACTCCCAGCAAGACTAAAAATAATATAATTCGTTTTCTGTACATTCATAGATAATTTATTACAAGAAAACCAGAGCGATCTTCTAACTGAAGTTGGATTTTATTGTCTGTATTATATGACAAGGCAGTGTCATCAGCAAAAGTAGTTATTTCCCCATTGAAGTCACCCTTAAATAAGTCGTTGATATATATTAAAAATAATATAGGTCCCAGGACAGATTCCTGCGGTACTCCATGACAGATTACCAAAGGGCAACTAATCTTATTATTGATTTTAACTGATTGTCTTCTTTCCTGAAGGAAAGTTTTAAGCAATGAGTAATGAGTATCAAGATATTTAATAAATTACCACTCGAGGTTAGAACAATGGATGAGAATCATTTTAAGTCCTATTATAAAGAAAATACTCATTCAAAAGTGTTCCTATTCTATTAAGGATTACTTCAACTCAGATTCTACACTAAGCAGGTAGTGTGTCGTTAAGTTTTTGTTATTTGTGTGCGAACTCAATTTTAGTTGCTGTGATATTTATATTCCAATAAAAGCTCCAGTACATTAATTATGTAATTGTTTATTTGTATTATATGTGTGACTTGTAGCCTATTATTTATGCTCTGTTTGTAATTTTTCAGCTACTGACGTTGTTATAACATTGTTCAATGTTTTCGGCAATAAAGATTTTGATTTGATTTATGTGCAAGTGCACGTTTGGTGTACTAGCACATGTGACCAAGTGCGTACGCAGATGAGTAACAAAATATGAACAGAGGAATAGTAACGGGTTGATAGAATTGGCTAACTCAAAATTCGCTGACTCCATGTTAAACTGCCGTATGGATAAAAACTGCTCTGATCACATGGTATTGATTCATATGGCGAGTCAGCGAATCCGAGTTAGCCAATTCTATCAACCCATAGTAACATTCACACTGACCGCTTGCAGTTGCTGGTTACGTTCAGTGAGAGCAGCAACATGAAAGTCACAACGTGTTTCAATAGCACTTTTCAGATTTTGTTTTTCTGCTCATGCATGATCCAACGTACACTTGCGCATAAAACGCATTCAATATGATCACCCCTTATATAAAATTTCTGAATTTACTGAGGGTGTTTCCAATATAGGCTTATTTTCATTGCTATCAATAAATTTACTACAATTTTTATAAAATTTGTTATTCAAAGTTTACGCAACAATAAAATCCAACCTATAGATCTTTCTCCAAGTGATTCCATAATTCTGTAATTGGTAGCACGTGCGACTCATGAAAGTAAGGTTGCTGGTTCAAGACCAATCAAACTTTTAGCCGGAAAAATAAACTCTGATGAAGATTATACACGAAGTTTTATAATATAGAATGAATAAGATTTTGACAGAATAATAAATTTTAAATGTTTCCTGGGCATGAGGAGATCGCATTTTCCTCACGGGTTACTGTTAGTTGATTATATTTAATATCGGAGCACCGAGCTTCGCTCATAATTTTTTTATTGATAAACAAAACACAATTCTCTAAAATGATCGTGTTTATATTTTACAGCTGCCTATACATCAGCTTATGAATTTCGGGGATACGATATTTTGATTTTCCACAGAATCACTCGCTCACTTTTTACTATCCACAGACGACGAAAGTCGCAGCTGTTTCAGCCAAGGATGAATTATCCTTTTAATGTCGTTCAGCGAGTTTTCCCAAGGATGAGACCTAGTGCAATCGAATTTTTATACCATAAACCTACCATGTTCCAAATTTTGTGAGAATCGTTAGAGCCGTTTCGAGATCCGTTGAACATAAATAACCAGATATACTAAACTATTAAACGAGCAATTTCTGTTTATATGTTCATATATCTGTATGTGACCGGATCTCAAAAACGGCTCTAACGATTCTCACGAAATTTGGAACAAAGTAGGTTTATGATATGAAAATTCAATTGCACCAGGTCTGAACCCTGGGATAACTCGCCATTAAAAGGATAAATACGTCGTTGGAAAAACAGCTGGAAATTTTGTCGTCTGTTGATGATGAAAGTGAGTGAGCGAGTGTATGTTTGTAGGACTGAGACAAAATTATGACTCAGCTGTTGAACTTTTGTATTCATTCAATCAGGTACTTAGTGGTGGTTGCAATCTCACAAGAGGAATAATCAATCGAGCAGAAAAAACTCACTTTTGTTTATTTCTCATTCTTTTAGAAAACATGTTTCTTTCAGAAAGTCCAATATAGTAACTAGATGCTGTTAGTGTAGAATAGTAAGTAGTATATTAACAAATATTGTAGCAAACATAGTGTATCATACTAAATCAAATTCATAGTACAACTATTTTGTAATTGATGACGAATTTGGTTTTGGAGTGTGAATAAATTGTTATTTTGATGAGTGATAGCATCTTAACCTAGATTTTGATTTGGACTGTTTTGTAGTATAAATTTGAAAAGGGACAGTTTTGGGCATAAGCCTGTTGTGCCTCCTCATATAACTGTAAAAATAATTTGACGACTGAAAAAATTAATAGACAAATATAAACTATAAATTCAATTTTTCGTTACAAATTTTCTTTGCTTTTACACTCTAAAGCAAAGCTCGGTCTCCCGATATTGAAAATAACCAGTTTTAGATATACAGAAATTGCTCGCTTAATTTAATAGGATAAATTTTCAAAACACGATTTGACAACGTTGAGGATCTAGAAAGGATAGCACTATCTGTTCTGTCGAATGATGAACAAGGACAGCAACACCAATGTTAATCAAATAAGCTACTGCCAACCGCAGACCTTACTATGTTATTTGGAGTTTGGAAAATCAGATTTACCTGATCACGAGTGGATATTAGGTTGGGGAGAACATCTTTGACAGTCCTTTGACATAATACTCCTCCGAACATTCTAAAACATTTTCTATCCCCATCTAGATCTTGTAGTGTTCCAATGACAATCCTGCAAGAAATTTTTTGCAATTAAAATTGTGTGTAAATCTTTACATTTTACTCGAGTATAATAATATGGTGACTGTGACTCGATGATGAGACTAGACAGGAATGTTAAGTTGAAAATTATGACAAAGTAAATAGTTTGTTTTTATGGCTTAACTTAACACCAGCGCAATGAAAAAGAATTACTATGTCCATAACATTAAATATATCTTCAACTGAGCTTACTTTAAGGATTAACTTCATTCATTTAGATACTGCAAAAATCGCAAATTCATTGAATCAGACAGAAAACAACATTTGCGCTTGAAAATTACAAAGCTCATATCCATCTGTGAGCAAATATAAGTTTTTATAGGAATAAGATGTTACACATATGAAACTGAATCATTGGAATTCGAATTATACGATAAAACTAAGTTAATGTGAAATTTGATAGGATATTTTGAAGAGTAAAAAAGACAAAAATAGCTTTTTAGATTGACAATGTGATGTGTGGGTGTTTAAGGTTATCACATGGTGATAAGTTATTAGGTAGTATAATTATTTATAAGACTACAAATTGTAAAATTTAAATTGGGCTCTCGCAACAGAAATTAGAGTGTTTAAAATAATAGATAATAACAAGCACATACAATCTAAATAACTATTCATTTAAAAAGTATTATAATAAAAATTGACTTAGCGGTAGGTTGAAAATGTGAATAAAATACTAACTTGTGTTCATTGAAATCCACTTCTACTTCAGTCAACTTGTTAGCAAGAAGTCTTTGTTCATTTCGTAGTTTCTGAAATCCATTATAGATTTCTTCATTGGATAATTGTTTCCCTTTTGCAGTCCTAACCTTCGTTGAATCTGTCGCCATTTTTCTCAATTTCTGTGAAGTGTGAAAAGTTTTATTTTTATCTTTGTTCTTTTATCCTCTTTTCATTGCGTGCGATTGTAGAATCAAGATTATCAAGAAGGCACATACAGACGCTTGCAAGACAAACCACTCTCTGTCTCATACAGCACCGTATCGCGCATGCGTTAGCAACGGGCTTTTCCCGTTCCATTCAGTCAGTTCTTTGAATGTAACGCTCTTTGTGATGATGGTTACCGAGCACTGTAACTGGAGCCAATCGTCATTCTATTTGATGAAGATATTATTATCCAATGATGATTTATCATTAAATTCAATATAATAATCAATATATTATCATTTTATTTAATAAAAGAAAGAGTACTTTTGAAAAATATAATTAATAAAATATAACAGTTGTTATTTAACTGATGTTAAAAAACACTATAACTAAGTCAGCATATTGTCATTTCAAAACAAAAACCGAAACCTCAACCTCCCCTTTTACATTTAAAACATCAATTAACATAACTATTTGAAAAACTTCTAATCCCTTCCAGCATATTGCAATTTCAAAGCAAAATCCTAACCTATCTTTCCACCTTTGAAATATCAAAAAGCATAATTTTTTTTTTTTTTTTTGCTTTAAATAATCTCTATATGCTACTACAATACGAAATTTTCGCTTGGTAAAGTACCTATCAGACGTTTAAACGTTGTTTAGTGCATGTTTCTGTGTTTGAAATTTAAATATTTTACGCCGTATAACTGTGATATAGAAT
>NC_052510.1:40405925-40435303 GCF_014356525.2 Nilaparvata lugens
CTGTCGCTTGTTACCTACTGCCAAAGTTTTGGTTCAAGCTTCTAGTGGGGAATTTGTTAAAGCAACCACGCTTTTAGATTCTTGTTCTGATTGTAATTTGATGTCAACTAGGTTGGCTAAAAAATTGTCACTTATTACTTTGTATTCGGACACTTTGATTCATAGTGTAGGTGAGAATAAGACCAAATCATCTATTTCTCATTCAGCTTGCTTATCTTCTTCTGATCGTTCGTGGTCGGTTGAAGAAAATTGTATTGTAGTTGATAGCATATCATCTAATGTTCCTAGTGTGAACATCAATCTTTCCAAAATTTCAATTCCCGTTGAACTCAAATTAGCGGATCCATTGTTTGATCAACCTAAACCTGTAGATTTGTTACTTGGTGCTGGCATATTCGCATCTGTACTTCAGCCTGGTAAATTGTATCTAGCTCAAAACGCTCCCATTCTTCAGAAAACCAGTCTAGGTTGGGTCCTATTTGGTTCTTGTAAAACTATTCGTCCTATTGCAGCACCTCGTTCATGCCTCCCTGCTTCGCCTGTGGCCGCTCCCCATAGGGTCATGTCGAATTTTCTAACTTCAAATGATGTCTCTCATCAGTTAGAGAAATCAGTTCAGGTATCAGTTCAGGAAATCAGTTCTCAATCAGTTCAGGCATTAGCTACTACTTCTTCTCATAGTGATGTTATCTCAGGCATAATTAATAGTTGCTCCACCTATCACAAAATTGTTCATACAACAGCGTATGTTCTACGGTTCATTCATAATTGTAGGAATCAAAATTCAGTCGCTCCGCGCTTTGGTCAATTAGCTGTCTCTGAAATTTTAGAAGCTGAAAATTGTATCTTCAAATCCATTCAAGAAGAAGCTTACTCTGCTGAACTTAAAGCATTGCATCAAAATCAGGAGCTATTGCCTAATAGCTCTATTAAAGCCTTGTCACCCATTCATTCACTCATATTCACTGCTCAGAGTTGGTGGACGTTTGCAAAATGCAAATGCTTCCTTTGATTATAAACATCAAATATTGTTGCCTAGCAATCACAAATTCACTCGTGCATTGATTGTTGCTCACCATCATCATCTAAGTCATGCTGGTGTGCAGGCCACCATGGCCAGTGTAAGACAACGATTTTGGTTTCCCTCCACCCCTCACACCATCAAAAGTGTATTGCGGCATTGCATAAATGTGTTTTTGCTTTTCGGCTCTTCGTTCTGAGCAAATCATGGGTAGTTTACCAGCGGCCCGCATTCAGGCTAATTTTCCCTTTTACAATTGTGGTTTGGATTACGCTGGTCCTATTTCCATTCGTGTCGGTGGCCCCAAATCTTGTACTTCTTCTCCACCACTCTTCAGAAAAAAGACCCATTCCTCCACCACTCTTCAGAAAACAGACAAATGGTTAAACAATTGTGAAAATTTGAAGGTCAGTACGGTTGTCATCTTGAAGGATCCTGGTTCCGCGCAGTCCACTTTGAAGCTGGCGCGCATTACTGAAGTTCATCCCGGTAAGGACGACAAGGTTCGAGTTGTCACTGTTCTCACTCCCTCCAGCACTTTTAAGAGAGCTATTTCGAGTTTAGCACCTCTTCCCATTGATGAGGATTCTAGTTAATCCCCTTGCTCTTATGGTTTATTTCGTATTTTCAGGTTTCATTGTTTTTTCCCCTGGTTCTCACATGGGGCCCAGTTTTCAATTTCCAATTGCCTTGCCAGATTTTACATATTTCTTACTTTTTCTTATTGTGCCATACCCCCGTATGACACAAGGGGCCCAGTTTATGTAAAATCTGACAAAGCATTTATTGGAACGGTTCCACTTGTTACTCGTTCCATTACTACGTAGACATCATGTTGTCATTTTGTCCGTCTGTGCTGTCCAGTGACATCACAGTCAAGGTTCCATGTCACTGCCCCAATCAAGTTGGTTTTCTATATTATTCATGGTATTATTCGTCATTTCAATTTTAAGATTTGTATTATTCAATTTTTTGGAATTTATTTTGTCCTTTAGGCATCTTACTCTCTAGATATTTGCTATTTTTTCATCAAATGTTTTACTTACATTTCGAACACATCCAGCATGTCCCTTTTTCAGCCGAGCATTAGCTGTTTCCTTGTCTTTTGATCAGGTCTAGTGGGAGAGTGCACTTTCGCTCCCGGTCTAAACTTTTCATCCATATTCATCTGATCTACGGAACGTTTTTGGAAAGTAAATTATTCTTCAAATTAATTCGTTTATTCTATTCTTCAATTGTGATTCAATTATTGTCAAATTGTGTTCCTTGGAGGGTTATCTCTTATGATAGAGCCCCACGTTATGAAGCTATTATGTAAAGTGGTAAACCTTTGCAAATCCTTTACAGATGATACAGTGTTATTGGTATTTATAAGAGCATTTGTTAAATTCCCTCTTTTGCGAATAAATTCACAAAAAATTAAGGCTGTTCGGCTCGCAAAATTACTGGGTTCAAACCTCAGCTCTAGCTCAGTGGTAGATACATGAATTTTACAAATACAAGTAATCACCATAAGGTTCAATGACCGGTGATTAATAATTCTTACCGCTGCTTCTATGAAGTTCTTGAAGAATACCAGTGAGAAAATTAAAAGAATATTTGATGACTGATTATCAGTAACCATGTACCCACTAGAGAATAATAAAGACCAACTATAGTTGTTTCTAGTTGATTCTTAAAACGCTCGTCATGAATACAGGTATTCACCAATTTATCCTTCCAAAATTCCTTAGAACTTACAACGCCAGTTCTTGAAGCTCTCTGGATCCTTATATGATATAACTGGAACCTTATTAATATAATTTTCAATATACTTGTTCTGACAGATTAAAGTGATTATCATCAAAGGATGATAAATACTGAGTGCTCTTAATAAGATCAATATTACTTGATTCAATAATTTTATGTGCTGCTGGATATTTATTGGTATTGAAACAGTTCAAACTGTATATCACGAGATGAACTAGGATAAAATAAATTTCTATGATTTGTATGCTGACATAAAACACAAAATATATTCCCATAAAAAGTGTATATAAGATATTCGATATATCTATAATTTTTCTTAAATAAATTCTTTCTAAAATCTGAATAATTATCACAAGATTTAATAGCTTTCACAATAGTGAGTTTCAAATTCATAAACACATTATATTTAATACTGACGCTTAGACTTCCAGTCAATACAAATTTATACAAATAAAAACCTGTTTGGTCTATAGGTTTGATATGATATACTTTGTTCAATTAACAAAATTAATAATTAATAAATTATTATTCAAACATGAGATCTCAGGGATTTATATGAATTCGGGCCGTGCATGGAAGTAAGCTTCCTACATATATCAAATAAATTTATAAAATGTTCTTATGAACTATGTGATATTACTCAACACGTGGTGACTTTTTATTTAATTTAAGTCAATTTGAATAGCGCTTTTAATTAATTCCCCACTATACGCAGAAAACCTAAAACGAGCTCGTTTGACTTATCACTCACATAAATGAAGTTCTTGACGGTCTCGTGGGTTGAATTAATTATTTCCAATAATTAATTAGGTAGGCTCCTTTTGTCTCTGCTGGGCTAGCGCGTGGTCCAGATTCTTATAGATTTCTTTTTCTAATTAAAGATATACTTATAGGGAATAATTACAATTACGAACTCTTCAACAACACTGAGTTCACAGATAATTTAACATTTAATACAAATATTTCACATTTAAAAAAGGGTTTGGCTTAATAGTTTTAAAATTTTAAAAAGGAAGAAAGAACCCTAAACTCCATGTGCATCCTCTCAGGTCGAGATCTTAAGCCAGAAGAAGGAGGTTTTCAGAAAAATTTGTCTCTTCCAAGAATAATTCTGTAAGCTACTCTCTGATTGGTCTTCAATTTAATAAACTCAATACAATTGGTCGCCTTGGAATCAGGGCTTCCTCAACTTTATAATAGAAAAAATTAAATAAAAAAGTTTTTATACAAATATATGGAGTGTTTATCTTGAATTAATTTCATAAATAAATCGTAACATACGATTTTAATAGATAATACATTTAGTTTTTTATATGAGTTTTGTATACTCTTGATTTTTCGTGCTTTTTAGATTATAATAAATATTTATACAGGAATAATAGTTGTCCGTATTTCTACACATCAACTTCCTTTAGTATACATAATATATCCTTTGTGAGTAAATTTTATATAATTCAACCTGTTATACTGGTTGACCGAATGATCAGCTGATTCGCTCAGCATTGATTCTAATAATTATCGATTTATTCAAGATCAACTAATTCTTTTCAAAATGTAAACAAATAATTCTAACCTCAATGTTCATGCACACTTTTATTTTTTATAATCCGCCAATAATAAGTAAGCCGCTTTATAATTTTTTGATCTTGCCAATGGGTTCTCATAGTTATTGAATCACAATTATACATGTTTTCTTATCGTTTTTGATAATACTATTACTCCTAATCGCTAATAATATTTGATTTAAGTTGATTCATCCTTTGACTAGGTCTAACCTTCTTTCCATTTTATAATTCTATTAAAATTCATTGGTTCATTTCAAAATATTTGATGGTACTAAAGTACCACGTGACACAATACGCCCTCTGATTTCTGATATAAAACGACAATTCGAGAATATAATATAATTTTATGATCCTGTTGGTTTCGGATCAGAAATCACACATGTTACACAGTCTGTTAATAAATCTACTGAGAATTCTGTCTCCTAACAATTCAACAAAATATACAATAATAAATAAATTCAATTCAAATACATACGCCTTACATCGGCCAATCTCCTTCTACACACAATACACAAATATAAATTATCTCCTCCTCCATACAGAATATAAACCTTTTTTCCAATCCACACTTCGCCCTCAGGCTAGAAGCACATTTGAATGTTAGTGCAAAATCATTGCCAACCTAACAACCTTATAATTCTCTGGCTTGCAGAATATAATATTTCTTCTTCCTCGACATAGAATAGTGACTTGTACATTTTGATTTCAATCTCTTGCAGAATTTGGGCTTTGCTTTCATACAATGAATATTTTTAAAAGATAATCTTTGGTAAGTTTTATTAAAGAGAACTTCTTATTCATTTGATACATTGAAACTTTGGCTTAATGCTTTTTGGTGGTAACTATGTGGTTTGATCATTTGGCGGATAATTTTGTTTATTTTCTCAATTAGTTTACACATAAATAATAATAATATAATATTTTTATAATATCTTTACATACAATTCACATTTATATGACACTTGAGCCTTTCTTGGGGGTGTCAACTTAGGCGATTTATCAGGCATTGGATACTTGGTTTCTTGCAGTGAATGGCTGATTTTCGTTGGCTTCTGTTCATCAACTGTCGCCATTTTGATGTCTTCAAGATATACAACGGTAAGTTGGCTTTTAAATTAGAAGTTATTTATTCACTTGTTTCGTTAGTGAGGATGGTGTTAAAGATGGTTTCTAAATTTTTTATTTCATTATTTTCAGGTGTTGTTATTCGAAGTGGATACTCGTCTGCTAATTAAGTGTATTGTTGGTGTTCGTCTGGTACGTATATCTCATCAGGTAGGCCAATGACGTTTCATCAAAATATTATTATTTATATCCTTATCGCTTAGTGTCCCGATAATATGGTTTGAGATTAGAGATATTTTCCCACCAAGTTAAATTTGGTTTGCATTCTTCATACAACTGAACTGTATTATGTTCAGTTACGGCTGCTATTTTATATGGTCCAGTATAAATATGAAAGAATTTTCTGGTAGTTTTCTCCAACGCATTGGATAATCTATGGCTTTTTAAAAGTATTTCATCTCCGACACTGTATTTAAACTGTTTGGATTTATTATCATGATAATGTTTTCGTGAGGTCGCTGACCTTTCTAATCTCTGTTGTACAATGTGACAGATGTCTAGGTTAGGACGAGTTAAAGCATTCGATGGTGGGAAATCTATTAACTTTTCAATAAACATTTTATTTCTTTCTCCGAACATAACCTCTACTGGTGTATATCCTGTATTCTCATTGATACAATTGTTGAAGCATTCTTCCAGGAATGATGAATATCTAACCCAACTTTGATGTCTTTCAGAGCAGTACGCCCTCATGAATCGTGAGATTTCTGCCATACGGCGCTCCATGGGATTCGAGCTAGGAGAGTATACGGAAGTTCGAGATATTTTTATATCAGCCAGGTCAAGTATTCTTTTCCATTGTTTGCTACAAAAATATGATGCATTATCTGATAGAATGCGCTTAGGTTTTCCTACTTGTGGAGTCCACTTATTCACTACGCAATTTGCTAGAGCTTCACCTGTTAGTTTACAGATGGGAAAGAACATGGTGTATTTAGAGAATGTGCATGTTAATACGAATATATATTTTTTCCCATGTTGTGCTAGGGGTAGAGGACCATAAATGTCTGCTGATACTAACTCCAGTGGGGCGGTTGGCAATATAGGAGTAGATAGTATGATGAGAGAGCTAGAGCACTTGTGAAGTTTCTGCTACTTCTTATTTTTATAAAATGTATGTATTATTTACAAATTGTTATGTATTTTTAATATAATTCTGAATTTTTCATAAACAATATTTTTTATTTAATTATTTATACAAATTTTATCTAGTTTTTTATATTATTTTAATTTTTCTATAAAATATAATCTTTTAAATACAAATTATTATTACTTTTTATAGAATTTATACATTTTTTACAAAATGCTACTTTTTATAAAACCTCTAAATTTTTTTATAATAAATGGAAGCTGAAAATAAAACTAATGCTACTTCTAAATATTCTATTACAGAATTACTTGGTAATAAAATTAAACCAACAAATGAAAGATTTGGATTATGGTTACTTTTAGAAAATTTGAATAATAATAATTTAGTTACAAATATTGGAGATATTAATTATGTAGAAGAAGAACAAAAATTAGAAAAATTTATACCAATTACTAAACAATTTTGCGATAATATTATGTTAGTAAAAATAATAGATTTTATAGATTGTACAGGAGATTTGAAAAATGGAAAATTTTTAGTAAAAAAAGAAGCTTGTGGATCTTTTAATAGTTTATTAAGATCTAGATTTTCTCATTTTTAATTATCTGCACATGGAGTTGAAGCTAAAATTCCATATTTATTAAACACCAATTCTAAAAATAATTATATTATTAAAGGAGTTAAACAAATTATAAAACAAGATATAGAAATTATTAATAAAAAATATAAAAATCCAGTAGTTATTCCTTATAAAATAGAATTAGCAGATGTAGAATTAGAAACATTATTAATTAATTTACCAAAAATGTTAGAAGAATTGAAAAAAGAACATTATTATTTATTAGATTTTGATATAACACAAGATTTCGCAGGAATTTTTAATAAACAAGAAATGATTAATTATTTAATAAATAATTTCAATTTTTGTATACAAGGTAAATTTAAAAAAGAGTGTAATAATATAATTGTAGATAATAATAAAACTGTTGGAAGAGATTGTTTAACTTGGATTAATAATAATTCTAGAGTTAAAATTTATAATAAATTTATATGCCAAATAACAAGTCCAGGAGTAAACAACTTGGTAACCATATTATAGATTTTTTAAATTGTCCAGATAAAAGATTAAAAGAAACATTTACATCTAATTTAGCTAAAGAAAATGGAATAACAAGATTAGAAGCAACTATTTATAATTATTTTAATAAAGAATTCCAAGAAACTAAAGAATTTGATCCATTAAAAGATTGTATAGAATTATTAGATAATAATAGAAATTATTTTGAAAATGCACCATTTTATTGTGTTCCAATACATAGAATGTGGACAAAATTAACAGATAATTTATTAAATAGTTGTTGTATTGTTTCTAAAAACTTATTACAATATGCATATTGGGGAAATAAAAATACAAGAAAATTAACAGGAATACAAATAAAATCACCATTAATACAAGAAGAAAGAAATAAAATTATTAATTATGTATTATCTGCATTTAGTTTTAATCTATTACCAATCAACTATTTAGAATTTATAGAAGATTTAGAAAATCCAAATAATGTATCTGTAATACAAAAATGTTTTATTAAAAAAGGAGAAACATATTTTACTAAATCTAATACAATTTATTCTTGTTTAGATAAAAATATAGAAGAATTAGGATTAGTAAAAACTAAAAATGTTATACCTTTAGTTTTGAAAAAAAGAACAAATGTTAGAAGTAAACTATATTCATTTACAATAAAAGAGATAATTTAGTTAATAATGCATATTTAGTTTCTACTAAGAAAAGATTACAAGAATTCGAAGAAATAGAGATTAAAGAAAGAAAAATTGATTATTTAGATAAAATTAAAATTATAAAAGAAGAATATACAAATTAATAGAAAAAGAACAAGAAATACAAGATATGGAAGAAGATTTAATTTTTTATTTTAAAAGACATTGGAAAAATTTCGAAATAATGGAATTTATAAAATTAATGCATTTGTTGTAAATGATAATGGACAATATACATATGTTGGAGTTTTAGGAGAAAAAGATGGTAATAAAGCTGTTTATACAGTTAAGGGTTATAATAAAAATAAGTTTATAGAAATGAAAAAGAATAAAGATGTATTAACAAAAGAAGGATTTATCTGTATTCCATATGGAAACAAAAGAAATAAATTGGAAATTTATTATTATCCAAAAGAAGATGGATTTATAGAATTAAAAACAAATGGATTAGCTACATTTAATGGACATTCTTTTCCAAAAATAGAATACATAAAAATATTAGAATGTTTTAAAGATAAAGATAATTTACAATATACAGAAAATATAAAAGAGAATATTATAAATTTAAAAATGGGAAAAATAATTGGAAATATTAAACCTAAATCTTGTAAAAGATTAGAAGAATTAGAAGAAGGTCTAGAATTAATTATTTCCAATATTAAAACAATATCTTATAGAGGTAAAGAAAGATATATTATAAAATTTGAAAATATTACAGAATGTTATTTATCTAATTATTGGTTAGAACAAGAAATGGAAACTAAAGAAATAGATCTAAATTATAAAATTAATATTAAATTAGATAAACTTAAAACTACACCAAATAAACATAAAGAAAGAATTGTATTTGTTGCTTAAATAATTTCTTATACAAAATTAAATTTTTCTGGTACTTCTATATTATTTTGTTTAAAATATTCTAATAAATCTTTAGGATATAATTTATTTATTCCTTCTAATTCTTCTATAAATTTGTCAATAAAATAATATCCAAAGAAATAATAAGGTACTAATCTATTATTTTTTTCTAAATCCCAAATAATATAAACATTATAATCTAAATAATTATATAATAAATACCATAATTCTTTATTTATTTTATTTTTTGTTATATAAACTTCTACATCTTTTTTGTAAGGTGCTAAATCTTTTGGAATTATTAATTTATACATTTACTATCTATTAATTTTAAAATATTCTATTATATAAATCTTATTAAAATAAATGGAAGAAGAGAAAAATTATAACCAGAAATTATTATCTTTATTCTATGCTAATAAAAGACATTACCAAAGGACTAGAGAAAGTTTAAATAATTTATTGGATGAAGGATACCAAACAGATAATTTAGATATAATATTACTTAAAAATGGTTGTGTTCTTATAACTGTATATGATCCAGAAGAAGATGTATTTAAAGAGTTAAAAGATTTAAATAGAGAACAAAGACTAAACTATAAAACAAAAATAATTAATGCTATTAATAAATGTTATCCAGAAGAAGAAGAAAAATCTGGTAGTGGATTATATTATTAATTATAAAAACACATTATTTAAACATTACTTTAAATGTTATGTTTAACGTTAATTTAAAACGTGAGACGTTATGTTTAACGTTAATTTAAAACGTAAGACGTTATGTTTAACGTTAATTTAAAACGTAAGACGTATGTTTAACGTTAATTTAAAACGTAAGACGTATGTTTAACGTTAATTTAAAACGTAAGACGTTATGTTTAACGTTAATTAAAACGTAAGACGTTATGTTTAACGTTAATTTAAAACGTAAGACGTTATGTTTAACATTAATTTAAAACGTTAAACGTTTACTTTAAATGTTAAAAGCATGTTATTTTACTATATATTTTTTAGAATAATTGAAAAAAAATAAAAAAATCTAAATTATTTAAAAATGTAATAAATTTGTGTTTCTATATTAATTTCTAGATTTTACAAAAAAATTTATCTAAACTTCTAAATGTAGATGAAACAAGAATGGGAATACCCAAACAAGTTTATGTTTTAATAATAAAGAACAAATATTATTTTTAATATTTATAGAAAAATTATGTAAATTTTTATTTATAAAAATTACAAAAATCTTATTATATAATTTTGTAAAGTTAAGTTTTGAATTAAAAGATTATTAAAATTAAAATAAATAAATTGGAATTTTATTTATTTTAATACATAGAACAGGAAAAAGTGTATTAATTTTACATTTAAAAATGAAAATATAATAGAACAATCATTTTATAAAACATTATTATGGATAAAAATAATTTATACAATATTATTAAATAACATTTTTGGATTTTACAAAAAAGTTTATAAATAAATGTTATTATATATTATAATAGCTATAATTATTCTTATAATTATTTCTATTATTTTATTTTATTTTTACTCTTCAATTGTTTCTTTAAGAATTTCCATAGAAGAAGTAAGGAATAAATTAATAGATCTCCTATATTAGTAATAATTTTAAAACAAAATTTTATAGATATTAGTGATATTTTCAAGATTTTTTATAACAATATCTTTAATTTTTTCAACACTAAAAAAATCATATACTTTTTTAACAAAATTAATTTTTAAAAATTTTGATCGTCATTTAAAGTAAGATTTAAATTATCCATTTATATATATCTTTTATATATATATATATATATATATATATATATATATATATATATATATATATATATATATATATATATATATATATAGATATATATAAATGGACAATTTAAATCTTACTTTAAATGACAATCAAAAATTGATCAAAATTTTTAAAAATTAATTTTGTTAAAAAAGTATATCATTTTTTAGTTTCTTGCATAAAACTCAAAAACTATGTATTTTAAGGACTTGAATGCCATATAACAAATTAAAGCGTACATAATTTCCTACAATATTCATCCCACAACTTTTTCTATATCTCCTCTAGTTTTCGAGATATCCGCTCTTGAAGGTGTGACATTTATGAAAAAAAACCGTTTTCCACCAATTTTTTCCTATTTTTGCTCTTATAACTTTTCAAAAATCGATAGGAAAAAGCCATGCTGATTATGAGCTTATAGAGCATTAAATTCTCTTCAATTTGATGTATAATTTCACACTTTTACAAATTTCCTTACACCTTTTTCAGCAGCTTTAGTGTTGAGTGTGAAATCTCCATTTTTGCAACAATAGAACAATATTGATGAAGGAATTTGGAGGGAATGTTTCAAACACAAGTTTTGACTTTGCAGCTCTGTTGAGACTAGTTGAGAGGAGAACATATCAAAAGTCCCTATTCCTAACTCATGTGCTAAGGGGATGAGGGTGGTTTGAAAGTTGCATTTTTAAGCGTTTTGCTTCCATGCTCATATCTTGAGAACAATGTGTTTAACCGACATAACGAACTGTCCAAAAATGAAGCTTGATAAATTCTCTAAACTTTTTGTTCAGTGGAATTTTGTGATATTCCCAACAGTTCCCGAACATCTCCTTGGATAAGCCAAGATCTTATTAATCTGAGAGACTTGGTCCTGATGGCCTATGAAAGGTTTCAACAGGAGGGCTCAGGTGAATCGAAGTCTATAGTCTATGTATCAAAGACTGAAGGTCAGATACCATCTTGAAACCAGGCAGGCTAGGCTCTCCTACAATGCAGACATTATCAATGGGGCCTCAAATAAGTGTCTGGCAGCCTGGAATGTGATCCAAAGGGAGACAAAAGCATCTGCCCCAACAAGTGTCCCACTGTCTTCAGAGGAGCTGAACAACCACTTGGTTGACTCTATCCAGCTCATCAGGGAGAGGATTGCTGCTTCTCCAGAGGCATCAGCATCACCAACACAACTGCTGAGAGAATCCAGGCAACCACCAGCGGCTACCCTGACTTGGCACAGTGTCACACCAGAGGACATCTTGAGGATCACATCCAGTATGAAGAGCTCTGCTAGTAAAGACTTTTATTATATGTCTAGTAGGTTTATAAAAAGTATTATTAAGCTGATTGTCGTTCCCCTGACATACTGTATAAACCTATGTTTAGCTCAGTCTGTTTTTCCTAGCCAGCTTAAATTGGCAAAAACGATTCCAGTTTTTAAAAAAGGTGATAGATGTGACCCCAACAATTACAGGCCAATATCTATATTACCTATACTCTCAAAGATATTCGAGATGGTAATAGCAGAGCAGCTATATGAATTCTGTGAGGTTAATGGCTTATTTGCAGGTAGACAGTTTGGATTCAGAGCGGGGAGGTCCACTGTTGAGGCTGTGGGATATTTAATCTTAAAAGTAATTGAGAGTTTGGAGTGGGGAGGTCTTGCTGGGTTGACTCTCTGTGATCTCAGCAAGGCTTTTGATACTGCCGTGCTACCAATTTTTCCTTAAATCGGTTGGAATAGCATTTAACACCTATTAACCTAAGGATAGTTGTCGGCTCCAATGTAATAGATTCTTGATAAATTATGAATGGATCTATCGCCTATGAATGAGAAATCCAGTTTACAGAGCAAATGAACTTATAATCTTCATGGATAAAATTATACAAATACAAAGAACAATAACTTACAAGTCTAAGCATCTAAAATTAGGTAGCCTATTACAAACTAAAGTACTTATCCAGTTTACAGTTGAAAAACAGTGGCTATTGGCTTGTATACACACAAAACAAATTTTATGGACAAAATAGAACACTATAAATTGTTTAAAACTTTATTTTGAAACTGTTATTTTAAACTTTCATATATATATTCTCTATTTAAATAAACTATTTATTCTGTTTCTCAGCCTCGGTGACACCATGGAACGATGCAACAATCATTTACGATAAAAAATTCTCCGTCGAAAAGTTTGTCCGTCTATTGATGACTCTGATATTTACTATAAAGTTCCATAGATCTCGAATTGAAGATTCGATTCCAATGTGAGAAAAAAAATGTAATATTACAAATACCCCCCTCTTGACATAAATAAAATCTTACTGTTTGAAAATTGTTGAAATTAAAATTGAGAACAGTAACAATTTTTTCTATAAAACATTACATGTCAACAATAATTGAAAATTATTATAAAAATTCAACAATAGCATTTGTTATATGTTTCCAAACAATATTTCAAAGTATAGAATATCAAAATTACTTTTGATTTAGCTTTATAATTTAAAGGAAAATATCTCAACAGAAAGTTTAATATGTAAAGAATAGTTTTTTGAAATTGCACATAAATTTAATAGATAGAAAAATTCAATTTTTTATTTTTGCATAAAAAAAATTAGTATGTTGAATGAAAAAATTTATTATTATTATTTATATATATATATATATATATATATATTATATATATATATATTTTTTTAAATGAATTGATGAATTGTTACATTTAATTTTCACATAAAATTTCAATAAATCAAAAAATGTTCATTTCTTTCACTATTGACGCGGTTGATTTTATTGATGCACATTTTGGAAAACAGTCCGTTAAGGCACTAAGTATGATTTTCAGTTAAGTGTGACTCCAGTGTGATGACATCAGTGTTGGGCTGATCTGGATGCACATAGTGTTGGGCTGATACTTGTAGTCGACTGATGCATATCAAACTCGATACAGGTGACATCTCAGTTAGCATTACCTCATGCTTGTAGTAGACGGCTGCATACTAATCTCGATACAGGTGACATCTCAGTTAGCATTGCTTCATGCTTGTAGTGGACGGCTGCATTCCAAACTCGATACAGAGTCACGTAAATTTTGTATCATATTTGTAATTATACAATGTACATTTCAGGCTTGAAATGACAATGTAATTCGTTTTTTGGAAAAGAGATAGACGCTGCATACAGGATTAATTGAGGTGAGGATTAATTTAGGTAAGGTTTGGTTTTTTGATACTTTCAGTTTTCAAGGTTTAGAGTTCTGCATACAGGAATAATTTAGGAGAGGATTTTTTGAATCAATTCTTTCATGATACTGTGACTGTTATTCTGAATTCAAAGTTGTGAATGTGAACATGGATGGCAATTACCTCCAGGTAATGTAGTAGTGTTGAAGTTTGAGATACAAAGTCAGCAATAAGCGTTGGCATTGCTATTGGCGTATGCTTTGGTATCGGCATTGGTATCGGCGTTGATATTGGCATTGGCATTGGCGCAGGCATTGGCATTAGCGCAGGCATCGGCGTAGATATTGGCGGTGGCATCAGCATTGGCGCAGGCATTGGCGTAGCTATTGGCATTGGCGCAGGCATCGGCGTTGATTTTGGCATTGGCATCAGCATTGGCGCGGACATTGGCATTGGTTATTGGTGTAGTTATTAGTGTAGTTATTGTGTTGACATTGGCATAGTTATTGGCTTTGGCATCAGCATTGGCACAGATTTTGGCATTGGCGCAGGCATCGGCGTTGGCGTAGGCATCGGCGTTGGCGCAGGCATCGGCATAGATTTTGGCGTTGGCATCAGCACAGGCATCGGCGTAGTTATTGGCATAGATATTAGTGTAGATATTGGCGTTGACATTGGCGTAGTTATTAGTGTAGGCATCAGCGTAGATTTAGGCATAGTTATTGGTGTTGATATTGGCGTAGTTATTAGTGTAGGCCGCAGCATAGATTTAGGCGTAGTTATTGGCGTTGATATTGGCGTAGTTATGTCACACTTGTTCAAAAATCACCCAAATGTTCTTAACACTCTTCATGGCGTTCACTTGTTGCTGATTTCGAGATTCACATGATAACTATTTCAATGTTAATGTCTGTGCTGTACCTGTTATCTCAAAATGCTTATAAACTAAGAAGAAAAACTTGATTAGGCTATCAATACAATCTAATACACATGAAAATTATTTTTAAGTATATATAAAATTGAAATTTGTTAACATCCTATTATACAGTCAGCAATACATAAATTGTGAAATATGGAGATATCAATTACAAATTTTCACTAAAAAAAAATTTCATTTCCATCTATTCACTGTTCAAATATCAAAATTTAATCCATTCTTCAAAATAGAAATAGAATTTCATAACACCCTGTATCATTATCAAAATTGTAAAAAACATCAGATCATCACAACAAAAATTAATTTCAATATATATTTCAATAATTTCAGACTATTGGTCTTCTATTCACAATCATTTCATAATATATCTGCATTTCATTATCATTTAATATAACATTTCATTTATAGCATTTATAGCAAGTTTATTTCACATTTATGATTTATCATTCAGGGTTTCAAAATTATTTAGTTTTAATTTTGTGTTCAAAAATTGTATAAAAAGCAAATTATTTAATATTATTAATCATCGTTTGTTGGATACTATAGTTTATTTCGACTTTTCAATGTTCTAAACACAAACTACATTTCATGACAAAACTTTACTATCAATCATTAAACAAGAAATCATTCAAAACATCAATAATATTTTGCTTCAAAGGCAATCAATATTCATAAGTAAT
Source organism: Nilaparvata lugens (assembly GCF_014356525.2). Classification (NCBI taxonomy): domain Eukaryota; kingdom Metazoa; phylum Arthropoda; class Insecta; order Hemiptera; family Delphacidae; genus Nilaparvata; species Nilaparvata lugens. Next base: position 40,421,708 of record NC_052510.1, read on the forward strand.
CATCTGCATCTATGGCAATCAACATTATTAATCATTATTTTTGCATCTATGGCAATCAACATTATTAATCATTATTTTTGCATCTATGGCAATCAACATAAGTAATCAATACAAAAAATATTATCTCATTACTGCCTCTCTAAGTCATAACCTCTGTTATTCCTTCTTTAGGCAATAATGGGTTTCCATCTCAAAAAACAATCACATACCAGCAAAATTCTAATCAACAAACCCCACTAAAAATTCTACATACACTCCAGCATCCATTTCAAACGATAATCAATCATATCAAAATTTATAGAACAAACAATTTTAAAATTTGAAAAAGATATCAATCACAAAAAACTTTAGAAAAATTTTAACCTTTAACTCATTTCAATTGATAATATAACACAACGTTTTTATTCAATGAAAACATTATTATTCAAGCTAACTTTCATTAATACATCACATATATATGGCTACAAAATTCATTAATACTTTCAAATTTTGAAGTTTATTTATTATAACAAAAGAATTTATAATTTAAAGACTGTATAATAAGTACAAACATTTCAAGATTATAATACAAAGATGATCAAGATGAATAATGGGTAAATAAGTTCCCTAAAAAATACAAAAAAGAGAAAAAGAAAACTGGGTAAATAAATTTCCTAAAACAATACAAAGAAGAGAAAGATTAATTAGAGCCTATCCTACATGTCAGTACTGAACTTTCATGAGAAAGTATATTTAATAAAATATACTACTATGGAATTTTGTAAATTCCAAGTATGACTCTAATTTGTTATAATTGTGAGCTATCACTCCCACAAAAACAACTGGTGAAGGAAAAAATGTTGACTATTGTGACTGGGTGGATAGTTCCTAGATGTCTGTAAGGCAATGTGATAGCAGACTCTAGTATCGGACCACAAAAACAAAAGTATGCAAAAGTTTTTACAAACATTTGATGTTGCAGTCTTAAGGTTTTTATATCGCAAACAAGTAGGTCAGATAATCGAGTCCAGCCGTATGTGGTTCACGCCCACACCTCTAAAAGAATCACACCTACTTGTCTACCAAAAATCCAAAGTAGTGGACAGCAAAAAAAAAATAAAATGCAAAATGGGTTAAAAGCCCAGAAGAAAACTATAACCTAATTACATATGGCTTATGGCACGATATGCAATGAAAGATGAGAACATGGGACATAATTTGCTCTGAAAAACCTAATTACATAATATGATACCTGAAAAAAATAGACATGATTAAAATATGTAATACATGATGAAAAAATATACCACAAGCAAACAATTCTTTACACTACAATGGATAGATTTTAGAAAAGTTAAGTTTTATCAACAATTTAAAGATTAGGAAAATAAGCTACTATTTTAACTTCTAATATTATTTCAGAAGAATACAAATTTAAATGACTATGGACAAGATTGGTTAAGATATGCATCATAGAAGAAATTTACTGAACATTACACAAAGACAGGAAAGAATTGAAATTTGAAAAGATTAAGGGCCAAGAAAAATAGGCTACAGGAAAGAAAAAAGATACAATTATGGACTCTTACCATACGTAGTATTTACGGTCATTGCTATTCTGAATCCCGGCATGACACAGGATTCCTAATCATTGTGTGTTGGGGAATACCCTTTCATCATGTGATTCACTGTCATCATCTTGTAAATAAGCAACTTGAAACAACCTTTGAATACTAATACATCAATAGAGACTTTGCGTTTTGTTTTCTTCAAGAACATGATTTTATTCATGGGTTCATTTGTTTCAACAAAGCCATTTTGCTTGCAAAAGTTAGTCATGTTCACTTGAGAATGCATTGCATACACCTTTTCAATTCTCAGTTGAAAGTTGAACTCATCAACTTGACTCAAAGCAACATTCATTTTGTTTACATTGTTCCTAACCTCCACAGAAACCTGTCTCATGTAATCATTCACTTTGTTCATAGTTTTCCTAACCTTCAATGTAGCAATATTACTTTCATGATAGTTGACTTTCAGTGAAGACAACTCCCTACCTACTTCTTTACTCAATTCTACTATCTCATTAAGGTTGACTTTTTCAACAACAGTAACTAGGCCTACATTGTCAGAAACTTGAATGAGTTGATCCTGTATCTTAACACTACTATTATCCTGCTTCAATTTGTTTTCATCTTCATGATTATCACTCAATGTTTCATGTGCATTTTTCAATAGAAGGTTTATACTAGCCTGCTCTAGTCTAATGCTAGCAAATTCTTGCTTCATCTCATCAAACCTAGCATTTAACTTAGCATTTTGATTTTTAAACATTTGGTCTAACTTAGCCTCTTGCTTATCAAACAGTTGTGTTAAGGCAGCTATTAAGTCATCATCTTTTTTAATATTTTTCATATTATATGCCATTTTGCTAGTCTGCACAGATAATATATTCATTAGGACTTGATCTCTCTTGAACCGATTTCCCACTCAGCAACAAACCATTCATAACCTATCAAGATATCTATCCTACCAATAATTTTTTATAACCAGAGATATATTTTGTAGTTTGAGTCCCACACCAGGGCGTACCATTTGGGACATATTTATTTTGTAATTCGGTCCCACCACAGGGGTAACATTTGCCGTGCTACCAATTTCTCCTTAATCGGTTGGAATAGCATTCAACACCTATTAACCTAAGGATAGTTGTTGGCTCCAATGTAATAGATTCTTGATAAATTATGAATGGATCTATCGCCTATGAATGAGAAATCCAGTTTACAGAGCAAATGAACTTATAATCTTCATGGATAAAATTATACAAATACAAAGAACAATAACTTACAAGTCTAAGCATCTAAAATTAGGTAGCCTATTACAAACTAAAGTACTTATCCAGTTTACAGTTGAAAAACAGTGGCTATTGGCTTGTATACACACAAAACAAATTTTATGGACAAGATTGGTTAAGATATGCATCATAGAAGAAATTTACTGAACATTACACAAAGACAGGAAAGAATTGAAATTTGAAAAGATTAAGGGCCAAGAAAAATAGGCTACAGGAAAGAAAAAAGATACAATTATGGACTCTTACCATACGTAGTATTTACGGTCATTGCTATTCTGAATCCCGGCATGACACAGGATCCCTAATCATTGTGTGTTGGGGAATACCCTTTCATCATGTGATTCACTGTCATCATCTTGTAAATAAGCAACTTGAAACAACCTTTGAATACTAACACATCAATGGTGACTTTGTGTTTTGTTTTCTTCAAGAACATGATTTTATTCATGGGTTCATTTGTTTCAACAAAGCCATTTTGCTTGCAAAAGTTAGTCATGTTCACTTGAGAATGCATTGCATACACCTTTTCAATTCTCAGTTGAAAGTTGAACTCATCAACTTGACTCAAAGCAACATTCATTTTGTTTACATTGTTCCTAACCTCCACAGAAACCTGTCTCATGTAATCATTCACTTTGTTCATAGTTTTCCTAACCTTCAATGTAGCAATATTACTTTCATGATAGTTGACTTTCAGTGAAGACAACTCCCTACCTACTTCTTTATTCAATTCTACTATCTCACTAGGGTTGACTTTTTCAACAACAGTAACTAGGCCTACATTGTCAGAAACTTGAATGAGTTGATCCTGTATCTTAACACTACTATTATCCTGCTTCAATTTGTTTTCATCTTCATGATTATCACTCAATGTTTCATGTGCATTTTTCAATAGAAGGTTTATACTAGCCTGCTCTAGTCTAATGCTAGCAAATTCTTGCTTCATCTCATCAAACCTAGCATTTAACTTAGCATTTTGATTTTTAAACATTTGGTCTAACTTAGCCTCTTGCTTATCAAACAGTTGTGTTAAGGCAGCTATTAAGTCATCATCTTTTTTAATATTTTTCATATTATATGCCATTTTGCTAGTCTGCACAGATAATATATTCATTAGGACTTGATCTCTCTTGAACCGATTTCCCACTCAGCAACAAACCATTCATAACCTATCAAGATATCTATCCTACCAATAATTTTTTATAACCAGAGATATATTTTGTAGTTTGAGTCCCACACCAGGGCGTACCATTTGGGACATATTTATTTTGTAATTCGGTCCCACCACAGGGGTAACATTTGCCGTGCTACCAATTTTTCCTTAAATCGTTTGGAATAGCATTTAACACCTATTAACCTAAGGATAGTTGTCGGCTCCAATGTAATAGATTCTTGATAAATTATGAATGGATCTATCGCCTATGAATGAGAAATCCAGTTTACAGAGCAAATGAACTTATAATCTTCATGGATAAAATTATACAAATACAAAGAACAATAACTTACAAGTCTAAGCATCTAAAATTAGGTAGCCTATTACAAACTAAAGTACTTATCCAGTTTACAGTTGAAAAACAGTGGCTATTGGCTTGTATACACACAAAACAAATTTTATGGACAAAATAGAACACTATAAATTGTTTAAAACTCAATTTAAAACATTAATAAATTCACATGAACGAAAATGATTCAGAGCAAAAATTTACAACACAAACATAGCCAGCCATTAGTTTCAGAGAAGCAAGAACAGGAAAAGCCTAAAACGGTGTACACACGTACGTTTGCCTCGGGTGAGCATACGTGTATGGGTTTGCATTCGCACGTGTGGACACTGTTCGCTGAGGCATGTGGGCGAACCGGAACCCTGTCGGTATTTTGGCGTGCTCAAAGGCGCCTCGGGCGAGCATTGAATGTACGTGTGGACGCGATTTTGCCATACGGGTGAGGCAAAACGTAAACATTGAAGGCGTCATAACCTAATTCCAATGAATTAGGTTAATGAATGACAAATCAAATTGTGATCCAATAACTAATTGTAAATTGTAGGATTTTTGTAATTTTGTAGGATATGTGGATTGTCAAATATTTAAATAGGAACATGCATGGAGTATATAATTCGTATCATGATTAACAAATTTAGAACTGCATAATTTAAGTGAAAAAAGCTTCTCTACAGGGTTCCTACAAGAAAGTATAGCTCAAATATTATTTTACTGTGGCTATCAAATCATCTTGTGTTTGTTTCATGTTATCAATCAGAGTTGTTAATTAAAATTGTAATCTTCAATATGATATAATACGTTTTAGATAGCTAGGCTATCTATAGAGAGATTTATTCAAACTTTGAACTGGTATTCCCTTGAAGGTAAATCTTGAAGCTAATCTTTTGGAGAATCTTGTTTTGTCATGTGTATGAGCATAGTTAGTTTAAAATGGGCAGCAATTTAGTATTTGATTCAATTTATGGCTAATTTCCTTAAAGAAGACTGTCAATTTTGTGAGACAGTGTTAAGTGCTTTGATTAGGTCATCAAAACTTCTGGAATTATAGTAGAATTTTTCTTTTTTTGAGATTCTGAATAGATATTGGAAACCAACAAATGAATCGCCTAATGCCAAGAATCTCAAAGTTAGAGCCAATCGTTCTTGTGGAGTTATTGCTTCCCTCATGATGATATCATTTTTGTTTAGATAACTAGTTGAATTGGATTCAGTATATTAACATAATGTTTTGACAACCTAAGAAAGATTTAATTGTCAATATTATGTCATGTGGCAATTTATTTCCTTACTTCAACCTACAATTGTTCAACCCACCAACATCGTTTGTCAAGTTTTATTTTTGATTTTATTATATAAGTCATTGAAATAAAATGATACTGCTGCAATTTGTGATAACTATCTTCAATGATGGAATGACGCCATTGTTGTCATGTTGTGGAAAATCTACATCTACCATGTCTTCGTGTCGTCTGCAAATCAGTTAGCTTTTTGAATGCTGAGGCATACGTGGATCGCGTCCACAAGGACGTACAGTGAATGTTGAGGCATATGTACATACGATTGTTCGCGCGAATCTGTACGGACGTGTGTACAAGGCTTAAGTTACAAGTCACAAAGCCAAAGCCTTGTTCGGTGTCGATTTTACAGACACGTCACCAAAAAAAAAATTATAAATTACAAGTTTAGAATTCACACCCTACATCTGTTCTCAATAAAACTTTATTTTGAAACTGTTATTTTAAACTTTCATATATATATTCTCTATTTAAATAAACTATTTATTCTGTTTCTCAGCCTCGGTGACACCATGGAACAATGCAACAATCATTTACGATAAAAAATTCTCCGTCGAAAAGTTTGTCCGTCTATTGATGACTCTGATATTTACTATAAAGTTCCATAGATCTCGAATTGAAGATTCGATTCCAATGTGAGAAAAAAGATGTAATATTACAATACCCTAGAACATGACATCTTAATGTCTAAGCTCTCTGCTTATGGCATAGTTGGCAGTCCTCTGGTGCTTCTCCGCTCCTACCTGGAGGGTCGTCAGCAGTCTGCAAATGGTGTGAGGTCACGGGTGAGATTGGTGACCTGTGGGGTGCCCCAGGGCTCTGTGCTGGGGCCCTTATTGTTCCTGATCATGATAAACGATGTCGCTCTCTCCAGACACAGGACAGTGGTATGCTATGCTGATGATACCTCATTATTGGACATCAATGGGGACTTGGCTGACCTGCATGAACTGATGCAGGCTTCAGAGGTGACCGTGGCTGACTGGTTCCGAGCAAATAGATTTTTGCTTAACAGCGAGAAGACTCAGTCCATTGTGTTCAGCCTCCGGTATGGTGATCAGTACATCTTCCCCTACGGCTTGACGAAGGCAATGAATAAATATGGCCATGGCGTTCCTCAGTCCAAAAGCTAGGCGAGTGAAGCGGTAATTTCTTCCATTGAATAAGAATGATAGATAATCTCTTGATTCTGCTGCTATCTGGATCTGCCAATAACCTGCGCTTAGGTCAACTGTAGAATATACATTCTTCCCACTGAAGAATGAAGTACTTGTTTGAAGTACTTGTTCTATCTGGTCTGGGCTCTCACGGTCATCTTCCAGAATGTTGTTAAGCGCGCGCGCATCTAGACATAATCTCACGGTGCCGTCTTTCTTAGCAACACAAACAATTGGTAAGCTATATTGAGAGCTTGATGGTTCAATAATCCCCAATTCTAACATTCTGTCTATCTCTGCTATAGCTGCTGGGCGGTATGTAAATGGTATTGGATAAGATTTTCAGTAATAGGCTTCATGAGGTTTGACTTTGAGTCGGCATTCAAAGTCTTTGGCTAGACCTGGTTGTTCTGAGAAGACATCTCTATTCTCAATGAAAACCTTTGCGACACTGTTTTTTGTATCTAAATCCCATTCGACATAACAGTTTATCCTATCCAATAATTTTTCAAACATTTCTTCAGAGGAAATCTCTTTATCAATCACGCCATCATCTGTTGTCGTTAAACTCAACACTTCAAAATGCTCCATGGTTTCTTCCATTTCATGAATACCCCAAGTCCTAGGAACGCCTTCCATGTGATATGCAAATTGTACTATCTGATTTTCTCCAGGATGTCTTTTTAAACTGAGAGGTGTAATAATTTCGGTGGTGGTGGTTTCAGGGCTTGCATGAAATCTTAGCGTACAGAAATTTAAACAGGTTCGAAAATACTGTAGAAAATCAGCGCCTATTATCATTGATAGACCTTTGACTGGTAACACTAGGAAAGTATATTCGAATATAATTCCTTCTATTTCCACTTCTAAGAGACATTGATTGGTTACTCTTATTCTTCTGCCAGGATTAATACCGGAAATGTATACATTAGTGAGGGGTAGTGTAGCCATTGCATGCTTATCTTTGATGTTTAAAAACATGTCCTCTTGTAATAAACAGCATTGTGAACCACTGTCAATCAGGGCTTGTAGTTTAGTCCCATACAACTTGCATTCGATATAAGTTTGTAGCTGGCTGTCTGATGTCATGTCGGTACCGTCAGGGTTTTCTAAGAGTGTTTCACGCTGATCGTCCCGGAAAGTGGTGTCTATGTGGAGAGGTTTGGCATGTTCCTCTAATTTGGCAGATGAATAATTATCCTTTACTTCGGGGGGTGTCATATAGTCATGTAGTTTTAGGAGCATTTATTTCTTGATTTGGTGGTGGGTTATTTGCATGTTGATTTTGGGTTGTCTTTGTTGTATGTGCTACTGTGTAAGATGTATTTGTCCGGGTATGATTTTGATGTGTTTCACCTTGATTCTTGTGACCTCCATCTCGCTTGTAATTATTCCTATTTAAACGATCTCTGCCATCATAATATAATATGCTCCTCTATCCTGTTGTTTGTTATTGTAATATGGAGATCTATTTCTAGAACTGTTTTCAAACGATTGACCTCTGCCAGTATTTTCAGGGTATTTTGGATATCGAGTGTTTACTCCGGCATTTGACATTTGATTCTCACCATTATAATTTTTTCTGAAACTATTGCTATTATGTTGAAGAGAATGATTGGAGTCTCCTGTGCGATCGTTTACCTGACTGGATTCAGAAGTAACAGATTGGATACAGTGTAAATATTCCAATTATTCTTTACAACTGGTAATCGAGGATACTGCTAGTGTCATGCGAACAATGAAAGGAAGCTTTTTTGATAATATATTTGCTAGTGATGCATCTGCCAAAGATTCGTCTAGTTGCGAATTTTTGCACATCATCTTAGCCACAAATTCAGTATATGACTGTCTGCCTCTATTATCATATGTGCATGATATAATCTCTGATAGTGCGTCCATCTGCTTACGTTTGCTCCAATACTGCTGCAGGAATTGGGAGATGAAGTCCTCCAGGCTATTGATATCTTGCATCCGGCTCTGGAAAAACATCAGCGGCTCGCCGAGTCTGGACAGTTGGAAGCGCCATACTAACCAAGAGGTGGGTATCAATTCCTGAATGGCTTTTATTTGATCTATGAATGGTCGGGGTTGCATATGACGATGGGAATTATCAAATTTTCCAAGACTTTGAAAAAGTTGAGTGCCAATTACTACTTCAGTCGGTGTATAATGCATCTGACTGACTGGGATATTTTCCATACGCGTCTCTATTCTGGAGACTCGTTCTTCATTTGCGATCCATTTATCGTTCATAATTTTCTTATTTGCATTCATTTCATCATACAATCCGGTTAGCTTCAATTGCTGTCCGCCTATAGCATTCTCCAACATGCCGTATCTCTCTCGTGATTTTGCCCCTTCCTCCTCTAAATTCGCTATACATGTCTGCACGTTACTTTGCTCTCTGACTATTTTGGCTATTTTATTATTATTTTCCTCCACTTTCGACTCTATCTCACCCTTATTTTCTGACACCTTTTCCATGACAGTTCCCATGATAGTGGTGCCTAGCTCCTTACCCAATACGTCCACCAGTTTTTCAACTTCCCTTGGTATCTCATCCAACCACTCATTCACTTGGCACGTGACATCGTCTATACGGGTTTCTAACATCTTTATGACTGTAGATTGCGTATCTATCTTGATATCTATCATATTTCTTACTTCCTCCTTGAATTCGGAGAATTTTCCCTCAACTTTCTCTTCCATTTTTTCCACACTCCCTTGTACAGCTTTGACATCCTGTCTGACCGTTTTGATATCTTCTTGTATTTTTTTAGTCACCCCTTCTAAGGCTTGGCTGAGTAAAAGTTTAAATTCATTTATTGATTCATTTGCCATGAGATTTGTAGTACACCTGACTGAAGAATCTAATGTGGTGTCGCGCTTTTTTATGCTGGTGGTGGCGGATGACGGTTGACTGGTCACATCAGATGGTGGCTGGATGGCGGCCTTTTCTGTTCCCTCGGCGGCGCTTGGAGCGATCTGCGGAGACGCCAGCACCAGGTTGGACGCCCTCACTCCTTCATCTCCCTCAGCCAGACTCTCATCAGAATTAATCGCATCGACGACGTTATCAATCTTCATAGAAGACAATTGGGCCAAGTTTTGCGGGTTGAAACTGATGGAGCATATGCTGCCTCCCTCTCTCTCTCGTGGGGTCTCCGCTGCGTTGTCCTGGGGTTGTTGGTTGGCCGGTGTCATAGCTAAATAGTTTTGGGGATGGTCGCTGAAGTAAGAAATTTGCGAGTTAGCCGGTGACTGGTTCATGATGATGTTATTATGGATTACTCCAAGTAGATAGCCAAGTGTATTGCCAAATTTCAGGAATACTAAAATGGATTTAGTGATAGTGCCTATTCTGGATAAAATTGTGTGGTGTTAAAAGTTTCAAGTGTCATGTACATATATTACGAAACGAACATCAATAGACAGGTATGACTTACAAATTACATTAATATAGTTCTTAAAATTGTAGTTAGGTTCTTATCCTCCTCAACAACAACAATATTATAATGCCTCAAATAACCTATAACCCTGGTCAGCATACAATGTCTAGATTCAAAGATCAAGATCAAAATTTGGTTATAAAATTTTATGGAAATTTCCATCCAATTTTTTCTCTATTATGAGAATTATGTTATCAAACTTGTGTGATACAGTTTGTCTGTATTTATGCAGCTTGAAAAATTTCAATTTGAAGAGCAACTCAATTATTTTAGCCAGAAACTTACAATAGATCATCAGATATATCTTGTTGAATCAACTTCAGATTATACTTCTTGCAGCTTTCAGTTTTATCAATAATTTCATTAATCATTGATAGTGAGATTGAGTAGGTAAGCTTTTCATCACGCCTCATGCTTGTGGTGCCATTATGTCAAATTGTGCTCCTTGGAGGGTTATCTCTTATGATAGAGCCCCACGTTATGAAGCTATTATGTAAAGTGGTAAAACCTTTGCAAATCCTTTACAGATGATATGGTGTTATTGGTATTTATAAGAGCATTTGTTAAATTCCCTCTTTTGCGAATAAATTCACAAAAAATTAAGGCCATCTGGCTCGCAAAATTACTGGGTTCAAACCTCAGCTCTAGCTCAGTGGTAGATACATGAATTTTACAAATACAAGTAATCACCATAAGGTTCAATGACCGGTGATTAATAATTCTTACCGCTGCTTCTATGATGTTCTTGAAGAATACCAGTGAGGAAAATAAAAGAATATTTGATGACTGATTATCAGTAACCATGTACCCACTAGAGAATAATAAAGACCAACTATAGTTGTTTCTAGTTGATTCTTAAAACGCTCGTCATGAATACAGGTATTCATTCACCAATTTATCCTTCCAAAATTCCTTAGAACTTACAACACCAGTTCTTGAAGCTCTCTGGATCCTTATATGATATAACTGGAACCTTATTAATATAATTTTCAATATACTTGTTCTGACAGATTAAAGTGATTATCATCAAAGGATGATAAATACTGAGTGCTCTTAATAAGATCAATATTACTTGATTCAATAATTTTATGTGCTGCTGGATGTTTATTGGTATTGAAACAGTTCAAACTGTATATCACGAGATGAACTAGGATAAAATAAATTTCTACGATTTGTATGCTGACATAAAACACAAAATATATATTCCCATAAAAAGTGTATATAAGATATTCGATATATCTATAATTTTTCTTTAAATAAATTCTTTCTAAAATTTGAATAATTATCACAAGATTTAATAGCTTTCACAATAGTGAGTTTCAAATTCATAAACACATTATATTTAATACTGATGCTTAGACTTCCAGTCAATACAAATTTCTACAAATAAAAACCTGTTTGGTCTATAGGTTTGATATGATATACTTTGTTCAATTGACAAAATTAATAATTAATAAATTATTATTCAAACATGAGATCTCAGGGATTCATATGAATTCGGGCCGTGCATGGAAGTAAGCTTCCTACATATATCAAATAAATTTATAAAATGTTCTTATGAACTATGTGATATTACTCAACACGTGGTGACTTTTTATTTAATTTAAGTCAATTTGAATAGCGCTTTTAATTAATTTCCCCACTATACGCAGAAAACCTAAAACGAGCTCGTTTGACTTATCACTCACATAAATGAAGTTCTTGACTGTCTCATGGGTTGAATTAATTATTTCCAATAATTAATTAGGTAGGCTCCTTTCGTCTCTGCTGGGCTAGCGTGTGGTCCAGATTCTTATAGATTTCTTTTTCTAATTAAAGATATACTTATAGGGAATAATTATGATTACGAATTCTTCAACAACACTGAGTTCACAGATAATTTAACATTTAATACAAATATTTCACATTTAAAAAAGGGTTTGGCTTAATAGTTTTAAAATTTTAAAAAGGAAGAAAGAACCCTAAACTCCATGTGCATCCTCTCAGGTCGCGATCTTAAGCCAGAAGAAGGAGGTTTTCAGAAAAATTTGTCTCTTCCAAGAATAATTCTGTAAGCTACTCTCTGATTGGTCTTCAATTTAATAAACTCAATACAATTGGTCGCCTTGGAATCAGGGCTTCCTCAACTTTATAATAGAAAAAATTAAATAGAAAAGTTTTTATACAAATATATGGAGTGTTTATCTTGAATTAATTTCATAAATAAATCGTAACATACGATTTTAATAGATAATACATTTAGTTTTTTATATGAGTTTTGTATACCCTTGATTTTTTGTGCTTTTTTAGATTATAATAAATATTTATACAGAAATAATAGTTGTCCGTATTTCTACACATCAACTTCCTTTAGTATACATAATATATCCTTAGTGAGTAAATTTTATATAATTCAACCTGTTATACTGGTTGACCGAATGATCAGCTGATTTGCTCAGCATTGATTCTAAAATTATCGATTTATTCAAGATCGACTAATTCTTTTCAAAATGTAAACAAATAATTCTAACCTCAATGTTCATGCACACTTTTATTTTTTATAATCCGCCAATAATAAGTAAGCCGCTTTATAATTTTTTGATCTTGCCAATGGGTTCTCATAGTTATTGAATCACAATAATACTTGTTTTCTTATCGTTTTTGATAATACTATTACTCCTAATCGCTAATAATATTTGATTTAAGTTGATTTATCCTTTGACTAGGTCTAACCTTCTTTCCATTTTATAATTCTATTAAAATTCATTGGTTCATTTTAAAATATTTGATGGTACTAAAGTACCACGTGACATTATTCATCGATTTTTTCACTTATTCACGCTGATAAACTTTGTCAAGATCACAACCTCGCGTTGGCGTTTATTGCCATTCTTCTAACAATTGGCTTCACCTCTTGAAACTCAACTTTCAAGTTCATCATCTCTACCGTTTGGAAATCAATCTAAAAATTCCACAACTTGAAATTCGGATTATTCATTTGGAATTCTACATGTTCCTGCTCTCATTTCCACTGGGGGATTCGCCTACTGTTGGACGCTTCCATTCTTGTCTTCACATGGCCAGATCACATCGTCGCTTGCTGATGTCCTGTTCTTTGGGTACCGTGGATTCCTTGCCTGTCTGCCTGGCTGCATCTCTTCTTCAAAATTTTATTCAGGTTACGTAAATCGTTTTAATCAACTTACATTTACGCATGTATTACATAACTGAATGAAAATACTACAGCATGTCAATACTGGACCATGTTGTTCTCTATTTCTAATTCAAACAGTTTTATGTGCATTCATACAATTTTTGTAGCTATCATTCAACCTTTTTGGCAATTAAAAACATTTAATTGTCCATACCTTTGGCAATTGAGCC
>NC_052510.1:40435403-40476672 GCF_014356525.2 Nilaparvata lugens
GAATGAAAAGAGAATATGAAGACAATCAATCTGTCAAAAGGAATAAGTGACAGCAAGTGAAGTTGAGAAGAATAGTGCTAGAAATTGTTATCATTATCATGGATGAACAAATTATGAACTGAACGCAATTATGAGTGAACGCAAGGGGATGGAATAAAAAAGAAAGTAACAAACAGGATAATAATTCAGACCCTACCCTCGAGTAGATACATGAACAAATTTCTCTTGAAGCTTTCCAATGAATGATTTGTAACAAATTATATGGTAAGGAATTCCAAGCACGACAGGCCGACACAAGAAAAGATGAATTGAAGATAGCCGTTCGATGGAGAGGTATTTGGAGGGTGAGCTCATGAGACCTAGTACCTCGATTAGGCTGGATGTCAGTAAGGAGCGTGAAGGAGTCCCGAAGATAGTCCGGTCCATCGCTTCTCACTATGAGCCTGTAGGTTAGAACGAGAAGAAAATACTTTCGCCGCTCCACCAACTTGAGCCACCTTAGCTCCTCGAAGAAAGGAGTGATGTGGTCATCACGCCTCACGTCAAAGATGAACCGGACGGCATAATTTAGTGACCTCTGCAACCTAGTATTCTGTTCCGCTGTGATATCGATGTAAGCAAACAGCAATAATCCAGCAAGGGCTGGATCAATGACCTCACCAATAGAATTCTGATGCTCCTGGGCAGGAAGTTTTTGAGCCTTTTAACTGATGCATTCCAGCGAATACACGGTTGCACAAATGAGTAGTCTGATCTCTCCAACTAAGAGTTTCATCAAAATAGATACCCAGGATTTTCAAGCACTTAGAGTAAGCCACCTGCACATCACCAACCACAATTGCAGGAATCCTATCCAACTCGATCCGGTTGAGAAGTCTGGAGAAGCCAAAAATCGAAGTCTTGGTTTTCACGGGATTAATGACAAGCTCATGAGCTGTAGCCCATTGAAGGAGGGAAGACACATTCTGATCATATGCTCTATGCAGTTGGCAATGTTCTCTACTGATGTATGGGAATAGATGATTAGGTCATCTGCAAAGAGGTGGAAAGAACAATCCTGAAAGACCAAAGGTGCATTATTTATGAATATTGAGAAAAGTAATGGGCCAAGCACGGATCCCTGCGGTACACCCCGCGAAACCGGAGACCAAGCTGACATATTGCCCGAGTCATCACTAACAGCCTGAAGCGACCTGAAAGGTATGATGAGAACCAGGCAACTACTGACGCAGACAAGTGGCATTGATGCTTCAACTTCCGAAGAAGTAAGAGATGTGACACATTATCAAATGCTTTTCGAAAATCAAACTGCACAAGGACTGTTACCTGTCGCTTGTCCATAGCTAACCGCAAGTCATCAGTGATGCGCACAAGAGCAGTGCTAGTACTGAAGTTGGGGCGAAAACCAGATTGTTACTTCGAAAAGAAACCCAATTCATTTGTCATCAGAGAAAGGTTGGGAGAAAATAATATGCTACTTCGAGTTATCAATTGCATGCCTCATTGCTTGCAATTAATTGACCGAGCGAAGTGTTGATTCAAGTTTTGCATTTCTCTTTATTCATTTTTATATGTTTATATATATGTTGCGCATTTACGGCGAAACGCGGTAATGGATTTTCATGAAATTTGACAAGTATGTTCCTTTTCAAATAGCGCGTCGACGTGTATACAAGGATTTTGAAAATTTTGCATTTTAAGGATAATATAAAAGGAAAAGGAGCCTCCTTCATACGCCAATATTAGATTAAAAATCAGACTGTAGAATTATTCATAATAAATCAGTTGTCGAGTGGACTATTAATTGCATGCAGTGAGGCATGCAATTGATAACTCGAAGTAGCATAGTATTTTCTCCTGACTTTTCTCTGCTTTCAACTCGGTAAGTTTTTGATGTAGTAGCATAGCTGTTCACATCAAATTATTAGCATTGACGATACAACAACCCAAACAGCCATTAGTCGTTTATAAACCAATATCTGGCCGACTTGCATGCTGTGAAAGACGAGTTTAGTTACAGAACAAATAAAAAGGCCTTGAGAGATAGGATGGAGGTGTATGAGTGAGAGAGAGCGATTGAGTGACCACGTGCTACTAGATTGTAACCTTTATAAATGTATGTAGTATAACCGCATGTTTGGGGTGAAATATAGATATATATTTTTGTAGATACTAACAACTAGCTTTTCAGAATCAACCAATAGTTTGAGTATGAGTGTATAAATGTAAGAGTGACCTAATGGTGTTATTAAACAATATTCTCCCACATAAATTCAATATGCAAACAAACAAAGAGTATAAATAAATAAATATGTAATATAATAGTATCCTCCCAATTAATTCTCAATAATGTCATTAATGTATTATTTGAAATTTGTACTAGATATATGTAGTCATGTACGGTAATTAAAAAGTTAAAAGTAGCTGTAATATAAATATAAGTGTAAATAGTAGATAGTAAGCTTAGTAATAAGTATCTCTATGCTTAGTGATATTTTATTTCAATGATGATAATTCCATGTAAATCCATGTCAAGTTTTTATTATAAATAAGTTGATTTTATAATGCAACAATTAAACATCGATGTTGTTTTAAATTAGATTTGTATTTTCGATATTGAATCAATGATATTTCATATTTCAAGGCAAGTGATTCAGGAATATAAATTTTGTAAAATTGAATCATATGTAATATTCATAATCTGAAGAAAAAACAGGTCCACCAATGTCATATCATAAAACCATGATATTAGATGAGTCCATAATTCTATTCGACGGAAAAAACAATATAGGAGAATATGAAGTAGACGAGAAGAGAATGAGATAGAAGGTGAATAGGGGGTAGAGAAAGGTGACAACAGTAATAATGTAAGGTGGAATAATGGGAGAGATAATTGGATTTGAGTACGTTGTCGGGTGTGGTGGGGGGTTGAAGATTGTTAAGGGGTGAAAGGCCTACCACTAATTTGTAAAGTAGATCACGCGACCAGCTCACTTAGTCAATGACCAGGCGAAAAGCAATTACAGCGCTCTAATAATTTCTACTTTTTTCCTCGAAACGAACACAGTGAAAGTAGCTGTTGAGCATTCTATATTCTTCCATACCTGATCCATCAATAAGTACTGCAGAAAACTTACTGTCTTGTTGTGAGGGTGGTGCTGTACAGCACTACAGTTTCCATGGATAAGACTAGTGCCACGTGGTACTAGATAGTATAATACCATAGTATAGTATACCACGTGGTACTGATAGTACCACGTGGTACTAGACTTATCCATGGAAACTATGAGTTCCATTGTCCATTGAAACAATCTGATGTACTAGTTCCGGCTGCTACAACATTATGATTCTCCAGTGGACTGAAAATGAACAACCGAAACTGATAGCGCACAGAAGAAGAAGAAACTGAAAGCTGAAACATCGAGCAGAAGTATATAGAATGGTTGAGTTCAAAGCCACTGATCAATTCCATCGGGTATTTCTATGTTCAGTAAAAAACCTGATCACAGATTAGTGATCACAGATGAACCACAGAATGAAAAGTCGGCTAGTATCTTGAAGCCATAATCCGCCATCTTGAAAGAAGGTGTAGCATTGTAATAAGGCAGTACTTTTAATTTCTAACAAGATGATGCAGTCATGTGTCGTGGTCTTGGTGCACTCAAATCTTGGTTAGATTGATACCTTCCATTTTGTGTGTATTCTGTGGCTGAACGGTTGCTCATGAGTCATGACTGACAGATGTTTCCCCTGTTGATGATATTTGTAAACATAACTAGAACTTAACCTATTTCACTGTAATCAATTAAAATGGAAAACCATCAGGTGATTGGAGTAGTTTTAAATGCTTTGTAAAATATTTTTCCTACAGATACCTTGAAATGTGGCCATTCCGGCACTGATTACAGAACGCAAAGAATCACTTTTCCGCTCTAGTGCGCAAAGTATTACTTTGCGTACTCCAGATTTGCAACATGGCAACACAAAATAGTTAGTGGGTTATATGGATGAACGGTACGCGAAAGCCAAAATTAAGTTGGTTAGAATGACTGTGTTTGGATGAGAATCATTTCAATGGCTACATTTATGATAAAATCTCATTCTAGAAATCAAAAATAAGAATAATGTTCATGTAAATCATAATTTAATAATTACTTCTTATCATTTAATAATAAATAATGTTTCTTTTCTATTGATAATTATTATTGCAACTGCAAACAATGAGAAAAATGTACTTTAGCAAATACACATTATGAAATTTGAATTTTGAGGTTTAATAATTACCGTTCATTGATATCCATGTGAATAAAAAAAACTACAATCAAAATTCTCTGGTGTCCATGTTATTTTTATTAATATTTTTAGGCAACTTTGAGTATTTTTTCGTAATTTGAGACCGTAAATCTAAAATAATTTCTGGAAATTGTTTTTAGATAGGTATTTGGAAAGATGGAACGAACGTAGTTACGATTTTTTCCGCTAGGTCGCGCGCCTGTTGGTTCTTCATACTTCTATCATTCAAATCAGCCGTTGGCGCGTATTTTGAATGCAAATTTGTTGTTTCTTATTTGATTTTCGTAATAATTTGTGTGAAAAATGGATGTGGATAGTGTTGAATGTGATTGTGGAAGTGAGACACAATAGTAGGCAGCAGCGGTAGCTCATAAAATTGACTCATAATTGAAGAAAAAAAATTAACATACAAGAAAGAAGAACATTCGAATTCCACTTTTACTCTCCGAAAAAGCTAAGTTAGAAAACCCTGTAAATACTAGATCTAAAGCGAAATGAGTAAAACTATATCATTTTATACCTATGTAGAAAGGAATTATTTTTCAACATCAATCATATTATTTCTCAACATCAATCATATTATTTTGTTATTATAATCTTCATTATAGTACTAATTTATGATTTTTTGTAGATGGGATAAAAATAATTGACTCCTGGATAACTCTGAAATATTACGTCTATTGTCATTTCTATTAACTTCTGAACATTTGTATGTGTAATGATTGCAATACTTCATAATAAGCAATTCAAGTGCCACAATATAACGCTCAAAAAAATTTGATGAATTATGAGACATTTTTACCTTCAATCACCTATTTTTTACATTCAATGGTAACTGTAGGAAAAATTTTATGTGAAATACGTGCGCAAAGTTCTTCTGCTGCACTCAAAAAACCATTCCGCCTACGGCTCGGGCATAAACGTTTCTTTCGGTGCAGCAAACTGTCACTTTGCGCACTAGTTGCACAAATAACTATTAAATGTTATTGAATTTATGTAATCATGCATTTCTCTGCTCCCAAATACATTATAATGGAGTCCATCATTTTAAACAACCTCATATTCAGCCATGTCTGTTTACGTTCTTTTCCATTGGTGGAAAAGTACGATCAACTGATCAGTGAACGAACCGAATATGACGTATTTTTTTTCTTAACAGTTAGATCAAAGACCTTGAAGAGGTATAAACGCACAATACCTATGCCTCCCCAATGCTAGCTCTTACTTGAAATTAAAGGTTCCATTGAGGTATCTTAGCACTAGATATTATATAATATATATTCTTTGTAATATTATAGATCACAAAAATCTTCAAGATCTTCGGTATGTAATAATCTTCCAGGCTGTCCCCTTAATGGCCGATTTCAATTCCAAATAATCTAGCTCTGCATGTGAGTCTATGCATCGTTCAACGACCAAACAGTGGTTCGTTCAGAGCCACGTTCACTCACCGATCTCATCGTTCACTCACCGATCAGTGGCTTTGAACTCAACCAATATGGATAAAATTAGCTGTTAGTTTTGTTAACGAATCAAAAATCTAGCTCTGTCGTTGACCGAGACAATAACATACGTTTACAGTACTCCAATAATATAGCCATGAGAACTGTCTGACTCCACTGGATTTGATATTTGAAGCTTTCCGATTATCTATATTTCGCTTTGTTATTTACCATACATTGTATGTATTCATTTTCTGTTGTTTAGCAGATCATCTCACTATATTTGGAAAATTTCAGGCTAATCTTGTATTGGCCAATCGAGGTTTTGTGACAAACAATCTCCATTCATACGTCTAATTTCGATACTAATATGATTATAATACATCTTAACATCCAATGTGATTGATATAGTTTTGATTGAATCAATATAGCACAACTAACTAGAGTAAAGATTTGTCTGATTTCACAGCCTAGTCTTTCCTCCAGCTTGCTCTCAAGAATGATCGGTGAAAAGTGAAAAGTTCCTTCCAGGTTTATTGGGTAAGAGACATTGATGAGGTGAATTCTTTCTTGAAGGGGGCCTTGAGGATTTGAAGCGGAATGTTGTCAAGTGGCGTACAAGTCTCCCGAGATTGCAGTAAACTGGGCCTAACTACAGAACTGCTACAGCGTTTTCAAGTGCTTCTCGTCACAAAAAGGAACTGGCATTCAGAATAATTGTCATTCCAAGCTCACTATTGCAGTGAGACAGCATGAATTCAATACAATATGAGAAGATCTGAAAATGTATAAGGCCTGCATAAAAACCTATTTGCAATGCATCGAACTGCTTATTTTTTCAACATTCAGGATATAGAGTTTTCTAGAGCTTCACCACATTACAAGAAATTCGAACTCATATTTTCATACTTGCGGATGTACTAATGGAATAAGTTCAAATGAACATTATGGGAACAGTTTCTCGTGAGCTAAGGAAGATTGTAAATTCGAGAAAAGTTTCGATAATTTTGAAGTAGTTACAAAATGCAATTTCCAATGAATTGACCTTCATGTTCTCTATCGCTATCGCACTGACAAAACATCAATCTAGTACAATTCTAGTCGAGCTGGAATTCTAGTACATCCTGCTCATGCTCAACTTCTTCGAAATATTCATCACACGAACTACTTCTTGTGATTAAAAACAATTTATTGGAGCAAGAGAATGGATTGAACGATTTCTGAAGGTATTCAATATAACTCTGCTTTCTTGATCTATGAGGCAAAAATTGATCAATAAGAGTGTGATGGAACTTCAACTCTGAACAGAACAGCATGTTGATTGTGGGTTCCAAGATGAATCAACCATGTTATCAATACTTGTCCTCTAAGACGTTAATCCTCTATAAAGGTTCATCCAGAGATGAAAAGCCAACAAAGTAACCTGTCAGAAGTTGCTATGTTTCTTACATCTTGCAATTATTCAAAACCAGATGAAGCAAAAGAAAGAATGACCTTTAATGATTTTCAGGCCTTAGAAAAAACGAATCCACCAACTGTAAATGTTGAAACGGAGGTGAAATATGAATCAATTGTATTTGGTGTAAGGTGTTGCAGGAGAGAGTTTGAAGAGATAAAGTGAAAGAACGTGAGTCAGTAAGGAGGAAAGAGAAAGAGAGTGACTTTGGAGAGAGATTGTTGCTCTTTAGTCGCAAAGGAAGGAAGAGGAGCAGAACGGAAAAGCGGTGGAGGAGCTGTTGGAAAACTCAATTTTCGCGAGGAAAACTGATTCGAGGCATAAAATTCGATTTTGGTCGCGCTGTGTTTCAAGCGATGGATCGATTGCCACCCTGAGTTGGTGAAAAAGTTGCAACATTTCTACAAGAATACAATCATTCTCACAGTTTTCAGGAGTATTTTTATAGAATTGTTTCCCAATCGAAAACACCAAACTCTCATTCTTCTATCGTGTAGATAGTATCATTATTTGTTCATGATCTATGTGAAAACCAAAAAACGAACAGGATTGATGTTATTGATATGATCAATCAGGGATGCCCATGAGGGAAAGGAGAATAATGTTGAGATTCAATATGTAATAGGGAGAAAAGTATTAGCTTTAATCTATTCATCATGTCTGAGCTTAATGCAACATTGGAATACAGCTAACACTTATCCATGAGCACAATTGGAAATCAACTACAGCTGAGCTGAACTGAGTTTACTCTGTTTTCAATTCCCTTGTCCTATTACCATAGGTAAGGAAAGTATTGCTTTCCGAAAAAAATTAAGGAACCCTAATTTCCAAATTTCTATACGTTTCAAGGTCCCATGAGTCCAAAAAAGTGGTTTTTGGGTATTGGTCTGTATGTATGTATGTATGTATGTGTGTGTGTGTGTGTGTGTGTGTGTGTGTATGAGTGTATGTGCGTCTGTGTACACGATATCTCATCTCCCAATCAACGGAATGACTTGAAATTTGCAACGTAAGGTCCTTACAATATAAGGATCCGACACAAACAATTCCGATCAAATGCGATTCAAGATGGCGGCGAAAATGTTGTCAAAAACAGGGTTTTTCGCGATTTTCTCGAAAACGGCTCCAACGATTTCGATTAAAGTTATACCTGAAATAGTCATCGATAAGCTCTATCAATTGCCACAAGTCCCATATCTGTGAAAATTTCATGAGCTCAGCCCCATCTATGCAAAGTTCGATTTTAGATTTTCAATTATCAGGCTTCATATACAATTTAATCAAAAAAATTTGAATGGAAAAGATTGAGCATGAGAATCTCTACAATTAATGTTTTGTAACATTTGCACCTAGAATTAAAAATAAGCTCGAAATTCGAGAAAATGTGAATATCCAATTATTGCAAACTGTTGGCAACTGTTGATTCTATCAAATGATTCACTTTGAAGAGATAGCAGACTTCGTGTGTCTCCAGCGTTGTTGCCCTGTCACCAGCTGGCTCAAATCTTTGAATAGTAGACTTGAGATGCGCAGGGACACTAGCGTCAGGTGATCAATTTTCATAACGGCAAGGAAAGTTGTGTGAGTGCGCCATACCAGATTTTTCTGTGATAGGCTAGGAGCGTATAAAGTTTGAGTGAGAGGCTAGGAGCGTATGGAGTTTGAGTGAGATAACCAACATTCTTGACAATTAGAGGGAACTTTTTAGGCGGTCTTAGTACACTGGCGGATTCTTGTGTTCTATATCAGCAATCTTCGATCTTGTTACCATTGCATAAATATTGATGTATTACATTTGGAGAATTCTTGTTTTCGTTACTTGTGGCTTGTGTCCTGAAACCACAGTTGAAGAAAATGTGGGCTTAGATCTATCCTGAGACTTTAAAAGTCAATTTTAAACGGTATTGATGCAAATAGAATGATAAACATCACAGAAGCAGTATTTTGTTACATGTACAGTCGTTCCACGTACCCTAGTTCTATGTTCGTAAATCTCTAAGTTTTCCTCGTTTGCTAGATTTCATACAAAATATGTTCTCGTGAAACGGGAAGATGTAATTAAGTAGTGTTTGTCTACACTGAGATTAATTTGATACAATAATCATTTCCCATTAGTAGTGATGACAGTTCAGAGTTAATCTCACCATGATAATATGTTACATCCTAATGTCTGATGTTTTTGTTAAATTAGAACTGAGTTTCAACGAAAAAAAAACGAGTCCTATGAAATACACCAATAACAAGTTGCGTTACTCGAAATAATTTGAGCGAAGCTCAAGCTACAAGCATCAAGTCTAAGTTGCAAGCCACAACAATGTATTTTCAAGCGTTTTGTTCGAGTAATGCATCGACTGTTTGCTACAAAGCAGCACCACTCGCTAAGCGCAAAGACCCGAAATCCGGGCCGCAAAACTTAGATCACAAAGCACAGAAGGACTTTGCTGAAGTAACGAGTTGAATGACGATAATTTCATTCACTTTTCAAAAGTTGAGCGCTGCTTCACTCCAAGCAATAGTCGCAGGTAAATCACTTTGATGAGATTACTCGGCTTCTTTCCAATGTTGTTATCGTCGTGAAATTCGAATTGAATTCAAAGACACTCAAAAGTGCTTCTTCAGCTGTTGGTGGATGAAAATCTTGCGAACTTGATCTGCGAATTGCAAGATTGAGTCAAAAAAGTAGTTATAGGAAAATTGTGTCTTGAGAGCCTTCAGAACGAACACAGACTGGATGTAACACGTACTCCGGAAGAGTTTCAACTATCATACGACTTAAAATTCAAAGATCTGATGCAAACCTTATATGCCCACAATTAAAATAGTGCCCTGGTTGGAGAACTCGCTTGAAATGCCGCTTATACTCTGTCAGCTGCTCCGCTGAAATCTCCAGTTGAATCAACCCACAATTTTCTATATGACTTCCACATGATTTTTCCCTGTTTATTTTCAATTCTAAAGCATATATGATATATATATATATATATAATATATATATATATATATATATATAATATATATATATATATATATATAGTGATATAGTGATATTAACATATCCTCGGTCCATACTGGAAAAAGGTATCAGTCAATCTCCTTTTCCAACGAACTCTGTTTAATTGTTCAAAGAGTTTGAGATGAAAATTTGTATTTGAGTACTAGATAGATTCTATTATTCTATTGAAATGTATTAAGAATGAATAATTCCAATTTGACGTTTCCAATAGTATTGTTTGTATGCACTAAAGGAATAAAAATCATTCTTATCTTATTCTAGAGTACTAATTTTTTACTTTTGGGAAGAAAAGGTGAATAATATATATAGTGGGCTAATTATAAAAGTTGTAAAAAATATTCTTCCAAACCAATACATTAAAGCAGAAAAAAGTACAATGATTAGAGGAAACTCAAGTGAAAACTTATACGAGAATTTTTTGTATGATGTAGATAGAAACGTAGTTTAGGCTGTTCAATGCTGTCTTTTTTAGACTGCTTTAGTGTCTGTCTGGCCACAGTGAAGGTGATTGAACTTCAGTTCCATGACAAAAAACACCAATTACAGCTAAGCAACCCCTTAGTGCACTCTGCAAACCAATTACTCGTTGATTGCACAAAGCAAAAAATGATTGCAGCAGTACCTGATTGCTGCCCATCATAGACCCCCAAAATTTGAAGTCATACCCCGTAAAATTCGGTGTTACACCCTCATGGAATTTTGTTTGCTACCCTGTTGGAAATCAGCCCTGAACAGGTAGAGCTGGCTAACTATAATTGGACATTGCTCTCACTCTCATAGGACATACAGTTGTATAATGTTTAGGTGGTACAAATTGGACTCTAATTACGAATGTAGGGATAGTGATGGAGGGGATGAAAGAGGATGAGAGAAGGCTGGAAGTAGGATGAAAGAGAAGAATGATGATGACGAGGAGGGGAAAGAGTTTGATGTGGTGGCGGCGAGGTGGTTGTGATGGTGAGGAGCTGGTGGAGGTGGAGGTGCAGGAGGAGAAGGAACAGGAGTGGGAAAGGACGATGTGTGATGTCTCGGGGAGGGGGAGTAGACATATAAGCAGGTAAATGTATGCGAGGGATCATGGAAAGGATGTTTGGATGAGACGGCAGGAGGAGAAAAATCAGTAAAAGTGGAAGAGCGACTGAGAGAGGGAAAATTGGAAGGGAAAAAGGGAGAAAGAGAATTATAAGAGTTTGGTCTTAATAATTTCATTTCTTTCACATTCTATATAATACACGAATAATATACATGATGAGAAACGGATCAACAGGCCTGCTCAAAACTGTTACCTTTCCGAATTTTGATAGAAGAATGTCCAAAAAATAGGTTATGCTGCTTCACTTAAACAACTCGGATCAAATTTCGACTCCAGTAATATTCTAACCACAATTAAGGATTCGATGAAGCAACAAGAAGAATGGAAGAAGATGAACGTGTGTCACGTGAGAGAGTGAAGATGAAAGAAAGGTCTCAGTAGATTAAGAAAAGGGGATGCGGAAGAAAGAAAGTGACAAAGAAAGGGGTGAAAATGGAAGAGATCAGAAGTGAATGTGTATGAAGAGTAAGCTTATTTTAATCATCATTATATCACTGCCCAGCACTAAAATTCTAATCATACACAATAGTCGATCACCTTTGTACTTTGCACAGCAACTCAGCTAATGTGTAGAGAGAAATAATGATGGAATGATAGATATCAAATAGAGGAAGAATACAATTCAGGAAATGATACATAACATTGAAAAGAAAAGTAGAAATGGACACTACCTCAAAAGAAAGCAAGACACAATGGGAAATGATGCGCAAAACAAAATGGATTCAAAGAAGGAAGACACAATTGCAAACGAGATGAAAGGAAAAGCAATCAGCATCTAGGAACATTGTCCAGATGGTAATTGATACACGTGCTCTCTTTTTTCGAAAAAAATTGTCCAAAGTTCACACTTTTGTTGAGATTGCAGCAGATGAGAGATCTGTATCACACAGCTTGATGATGATTGTTTCATGTCTGTGTGTCGTTTTTATGGCTATTTGCAATGCAAATCAAGTTTTTACACCTGCAATCATCTAGTAGTTCTAGATGAGAAAGATTTGGGGTGAGTTTCACTGGAAAATATAATACTATATTCAAAAACATGGACCTGAAATGTAGTTATAATGAGGCTTGAAAAGAGTATAGTAATATCTTACTCTGTCATAATAATGTAGAAGAATATGAATGTATATTGCTCAATATATTTCATCACAATATTGAATGTATCTATTTTTACTTTCCTTGCCCTATTACCATAGTTGAGGAAAGTATTGCTTTCCGAAAAAAATTAAGGTACCCCAATTTCTAAATTTCTATACGTTTCAAGGTCCCCTGAGTCCAAAAACGTGGTTTTTGGGTATTGGTCTGTGTGTGTGTGTCTGTGTGTGTGTGTGTATGTTTGTTTGTGTGTGTGTGTGTGTGGTGTGTGTGTGGTGTGTGTGTGTGTGTGGTGGTGTGTGTGTGTGTGTTGTGTGTGTGTGTGTGTGTGTGTGTGTGTGTGTGGTGTGTGTGTGTGTGTGTGTGTGTGTGTGTGTGTATGTGTGTGTGTGTGCGCATGTGTGTGTGTGTGTGTGTGTGCGCATGTGTGTGTGTGTGTGGTGTGTGTGTGTGTGTGTGTGTGTGTGTGTGTGTGTGTGTGTGTGTGTGTGTGTGTGTGTGTGTGTGTGTGTGTGTTGTGTGTGTGTGTGTGTGTGTGTTGTAACGTTCAAAATCCGAATGGATAAATAAAATTCCTATTTGAAGAAATTTATAGGTCTAAGTGAAATAATAGGCTAATATCGCCAAAGATGATAACGTTAAAATTAGATAATATCAGGCATCATGGCCAAATTGTACAACAGCCGAATAGGAATGAAAATAATTTTGCTACCTGTATAATGTTATATAAAATATTGAAAATTTGAGGTTAGGCGTAAAACATCTACTGATCGGCGACCTAATGATCGACCGAGTCGCATAACGTAGAATCTGACCAAACACCTTAGCTGAAACTTATTGTAGCAAAACAGTATTCAACTTGAGGAACCAAAGGTTACACGTGGCTAATTGTTGTAATATAAGAATCAATCTATAACCTTTATAGAATTACTTTGCATGTAAAAAGCATATTAAAAAACCAATCAAAAATAATTAAATGTATTAAGGAAGTAGGAGGTTACTAGGCGCATGAATACTATGATAATTTGCATGCACCAATCAAATGGTGGCAATTTATAGGTGGCAATAGTGAGCCGATTCAATATATTTGTATATATTTCTACAAATGATAAGAATTTATCAATTATTATTGTGCAGTTTATGTTTTGGATACGGCCCGAAGGCAAATAAATTATTAAAGATGTAACATAAGTAATAATTTAATAGTTTGGTACAGTCTATTTGAGTCATGAATGGCGGAGGAAAAGATTATTTAAATTTTATGTAAATTTGAAAATCGGGAATGAAAATTGTGAATGAGAAAAAGAGAATCTCGACTTGCCTGCCAACGACCACCATGAGATGTCACCAAAAATTACAGAGCATAATATCTTACTATATCTTCAATAGCTTAAAGTTAAATCGAATTTCTAAATTTTTTCATAAGACTTTGTGATGCTAATGTAAAGCAGAAGTCATTTTAAATAATTTTTTAACCCCTTGGAAGAGACGACTCCAGCTACAAATAGTCCAGGACCACCAGCAGTTTGGATTGACATCAGCAGCTCATAGAAAATTCCTGCACATGAGTGAAAAATATTTGAAATAGTGATAGGGCACCCTCAGTGCTTCGAAATGAAATAAGAATCAAAGCTAGCTCGTCGAAAGGGTTTTTTATAAATTAAGAATTTGGTAAAAATACTTGCGCAAGTAAAGATAGTATAAAAGGTATTTTATTAGATAGTAACGAATCAATCCATATATCAAAAGATCCATCAATCAAAGAATACTAAGTTCTAGGCTGTTAATACAATATTCATACGATCATTAATCTCTGCAATATAATTGTGATAATATAATGTAGCTCTGATTCACTAGATGAATTGATCTATCTATTCCATCAGGTGCCGAATCCCGCACCCTGAGATAAAAAAATATTTATTATAAAGAAATCTATTGGAAACCATAGAATTTAATATATATATATTTGGATTATTAGTTTGTCAATTTATCATGCTGATTTAAGAAACTAATATACAAAATAGAATCGTCCAAGTTGACAAGTATTAGCAAGTTGATATCGAAGCTACATGCAAATAGATGCATATGATCATGAAATGAAAGCACATGGTAACATTTCGTGCTATAGAACCTAAAAAATAGTATTAACCTGTGATATTTTAGTGATCTCGTTTCTTGTTATATTATATATATTTCTGTCGCTCTATATATTTTGTTTTGACTTATTTTTTGAGATATTGTTAATATATGTTGTGACATTATTCTTTATATTTAATAACGAGTAGCCTCCTGCTTGGCATCAGTCGGTAGAGCATGAAACATTTGATATAATTATAAAATTAGGTCGTGGTTTTTTAATAGGATTCAGTCTCATAAAAATCTTTATAGGCCCAGATATGAGTTTCCCCTATAACTCTTGTAATTCATTGAAAAATAAATATATATATATAAATATGATACTTATACTATTGTGTTGAGGAATTAAAATAAATTGCACACCATAAACAATTTGATACATATATTAACAAATAATGCAAAAGATAGATCAAGGCAAAAATATATAAGAACGATAAAAATATAATATATAATAAAAAAATCGAACAATAATTGAAATCAGTAAAATATCACAGGCTAAACTTTATACTCTAGATTATGGCACGAATCATTAGGCTAGATTTTACTTCTTCGATTCAATAGAATTTTCTGAAATGTATTGATCCATTTACTCCTTTAATAAAATACCTTTAATACTATATTTACTTGCGCAAGTATTTTTTTTTATTAAATTCTTAATTTATAATAAAACCCTTTCGACGAGCTAGCTTTGATTATTAGATGAATTCGAAGCACTAGGGCGCCCATCACTAATTCAATATTTCTCACTCACGTGTCGAAATCTTCTTATAAGCCGCCGATGTCGATCCAACTCCTGGTGTCCTGGAATATGGTAGCCGGAATCGTCTCTTTCAAGGGGTTACAAAATTATTTGAAATTGAAAATGACTTCTGCTTTATAAGAGCATCACAAAGTCTTTTAAGAAATTTAATAATTTGATCTAACTTTAGCTTTTACAAGTTATAGCAAGGTATTACGCTCTAAAATATTTAGGGTCCTCTCATGGTGGCATTTGGCTGGCGAGTGATGGTTCTCCTTTCTCAATTTTACAATTCTTATTTCCGACTTTCAAATTAACATAGAATTTGAATATCTTAGTCCTCCGCCATTTAAGGTTCAAATAGATCATACAAAAAATATCAAATTATACTTAGGTTGTGTGTTTAATAATTTCTTTGCCTTCGGGCCATCTCTATAACATAGACTATACAATAATTTAACATAAATCCCAAACATTTATAGAAATATATATAAATATTTTTGAATTGGCATACTATTGCCGCCTATTAACTGCCATTGTGCTATTGGTGCATGCAATTGTTTCAGTATTCATGCGCTTGGTACCTCCTATTTCCTGAATACACTTAATTATTTTTATTAGGTTTTTTAATTATGCTCTCTACATGCTAGTTAATATTCTATATACTAATATTTATTTCATGCTTCCTAATAGTTAGCCACGTGACCATGTGTTCTTTCAAATTGCATACCGTTTTGTTGCAATAGAGCTCTGCCAAGGGGTTTGGTCAGATTCTACGTTGCTCGATTCGGTCGATCGTTAGGTCGCCAATCACTGAATGTATATACCTAACCTCAATCTTCAAAAATTTTTATATAATAATATATTTATTAGCAACAAATTCTTTCAATTCCTTTTTAGGTTTTTGTACCGTTTAGCCAGAACAAGCTGATGCTATCTAATCTTATTGTTATCTATTTGGCGATATTAGCCAGTTACTTTACTCAGACCTATTAATACTTCAGTTAGGGATTTTTATCTACCCAATTTCCAATACTTTACACGCGCCCCTGGATTTGAATTCAGAATATTTAAAAATCACAATGTTTTTAATGAAAATCCACCCTTCAATACATCGATATATTCCATACTTTATTTATAAATTATACTCTCAGACTTTTATCACAGTTCACAGATCTATCTGCTGCACCTCCTTAGACCTCTCTCAAATACAATAACAAATTCTCTTCCTCAACACACATAAATATCATAATATAATCTTCTAGACACATTCCTCCTTACAACACTTAAAACATAGTATTTTTAAATTCGCCGGCTCGCAGGGCCGCCAACCTAACTACACACATTTCTTGATTCTCATAATTGATTCTTTTCAGACAATAATTTCGATATACAAAACTTCTGGGCTTATATTTTATAGTACTTCTTAGGTCTTAATATAAATAATTTTCTATACATCAGGTACAATACTTTTCTTTTGCTAAGGCTCTTTGGTTTGGGTAACTAGCATTCACTTTAGGTTTTTTCAGGGTTCAAACATGGCATAACTAACGGTAATAAATATAAAACATATAAATAAATATACTAACATTTATAAATATAATAAATAACAGTAATAAATAACATTTTTGGGTTACAATACTTCTTTTTATAATCATGTGTTGAGTTCTACATTCGATTCAGGTGGCTTTGGCCAGCTGACTGCTTGTTCTACATTTATACTGCCTACGTCATAACTGGTTGTCGAAACTCGCAATTAACCTAACTGCTCAATTTTTTCTCTTTAAAGGTGATTTACAAATTTTGAATATTCTATCCCCGCTTGTGTCCTTTTTTGTTTGATGTAACTAATTTAATTACATAATTAAAAATTATTCTTTTGCTTGTTGCAGGCTTTGGATAGTTGGGAGAAATCAAAAATCTGATTTGTTGACACGAGGTTGCTTCATCAATATTAAATTTATTAAGAAAGGTTAGTAATTGGCTTGATAGTGATGTTTTCCTTGATTACTTATCGTATTTATTTCAAATTTGACGATATAGCATGTAGAAATTTCGTGGCTTTCCCGTATCTTTTTGTTTCCTGCTTGTAGCTATACTGTAGGCCGGTTGGTTATCTGCTGTTGATTGTTGAGGCTGTCCTATTATTAATCTATCCTTCATAAATTTAAAGCCCTTATATCTTGTGTATCTTTTAAAACAATTCCTTATTTCATTTATGATAATTCCTTTTAATCCATTCTTTTTCCAATCATCCTGCACTCTTAACTCATCCTTTTTTTTCGTTTTCGTTTAAAATTCTCGATTTCAGTTCTTTATAAATTAGTAGGCTTACAACAACAAACATTCTTGTAATATTAAATTTCCAATCATCAATAGTAGATTCATTTAACAACAACAATACAATATTTTCATCCTATCCACAACACAGTCGTTTATTATATCACAGCCATCATAACAAACATACACACCATATCAAAACATTTATTATCTCTCTAGTAGTATAACTTCTCATCAGATAGTAGCCAGGTACTTCCATTTTATTGACATTATTCCTTATTTCTTTCACTCTTCTTAACCACTTTCCATTATTCATTAGTCCATCTTCCATTTCCTGTTGCCATGCATGAATCCATATTTGTTCTTGTAGCTCCGTTTTTATCCCATTTCTTTGGTCCATTTTGCCGGTCACACCGCTGATTATCTGTTTTAAAGCATATGTGCCACGGATGCACGCCGTCGGTCCGCTCCTGTCCTTCTCGGTGTCGGTCCGGTATCCTCCTCGGGCGTTTGATGCGTGCATGCGGCCGGTATGCGCGCGCGTGGTTCCTCCTTCATCGCTTCTTCTGCCTCCGGGCCTTGCGGTGCATGTTCTTCTTCTCCCGAATGCCGTCCTCTCGTTCTTGATGTCGGTCGGGTGTCATCAGGCGCCTCCGTCTCCGGGCCTTGCGGTGGTCGCTCCTCTTGTCCTGGATGTGCTTTGGTGGTGTCCCTTGATAGGCGGTTGTAGGTTCAGTGCACGGATCTGTTACATTTTTAATTTGTTCTGTATCCACCAACTTCTTGATTATAGCATGATCCTGGTGGCTGTTGGTGTTCTCCGGCGGTGAGGGATCTTCGGTAGGGAACAGGATGCTTAGTAGGGATTGATGCTTACAGGGCGTTTTAATCGCATGTTGAGCGGCGGTTTTTGGTGGTAATTTATCAGGTGTTGGGTTCTGTGTTTTTTGTTGGTTTAATCCTGTTGCATGCGCTATGGTGTGGTTTGTATTTATTTGATGAGGTGGCGGTTTGTAATTTCTGTTGTAATTATTCTGAGTGTAACCATTATTTGAGTTTAATCGATCACGGCAATAATAATAATTTCTTTTGTAGGTTTGCTGTGGATAATGGTTTGTTTGACAATTTGAAAGCTTCTATTATTCCAATTATTTTGATTATGATCATAGCAGTGTTTAAATTGAGGAGTAGATCGAGAGCGATCATATGGTACTGATTCATTATTTTGGCTGGTATACTGATTACTTTTTGAGTTATGTTGATTCCGTGTGTATCTTTGGTCTGAACGGTGGTTTGACATTGCCATCACAGACTGTATGCCATATAAATGATTTATCAGCTGTTTGCAATCAGTAATGGGTTGTGTGGCGAGTGCCATTCTAACTTGATACGGTAGTTTCTTTAGAATAATACTTGCTAATGCCGATTCACTAATGGGCTCGCTCAATTGAGAATTTTTGAACTGTAGGGCAGTGACGAAAGTGGTACATGCACCGTCTAAGTTAGGGTTGAAATCGCATGATATGATGTCCGCTAGCACGTCCAACTGTTTACTTCTGCTCCAATACTGTTCCAGGAAGACAGCTACAAACTCATCCAATGATGTAAATTCATGGGCTCTACTCCGAAAGAACATCAGGGGTTCGCCAATCAATAAACTAGTCAAACGAAGACGCCACATGCTCCAAGAGGTAGGTGCAAGAGTTTGTACTAATTTTATCTGATCGATGAATGGTTGAGGTTGCAAATGGCGATCAGTATTATCAAATTTACCCAGTCCTTGCAATATACTATGTGAGTTGATGTTATCTGCTTGAATTCCTTGATGTCATGTTGGATATGATTTTCTAATGCTGTTTTTTTTCCTGTGCCATCTGCCATTGACTATTATGTGTAATTTTATTAGCGTTATTTCTTGATCTAATTGAGTCAGAGTGGATTTTTGAATCAGTAGAGTTCCGTTTAAAGCTTTACAGGTTTCTGTGTTTTGATTGATGCTACCTTGCAGTTGGTTCATTTTTGTGGACATATTAATCTGTTTATTTTGTATTTCTTTAATACTGTTAATATTTTTGTCAACTGTAGTTGTTAAATTTTGATTGGCAACGGTAATTTGTTTGTTGATTTCTTGATGGCAATCGGCCTTAATGTTATTTGTTAAATCCTGAATGGGTATAGTGATTTGTCTGGTTAGGTTATCTATCCTTTCGTTGAGTTCACAGGTGACCGTATCCAACCTTTCCGATAATCCTGCCGTAACTTTATCCTGACTTTCTTTCTGTAGATTTATCATTGCTTTTAATTCTTTCCTATGATTCTCTACTTTAGTCTCAATAGTATCCAACCGTCATTCTACTGATTTTATAGCGCCTGCTGTCTCTTTCATGCCCTGTTCCACTGTTTGCTTATTTGCCTCTTTTATTGCAACATTCTCTTTTTTAATCTCCTGCATCATATTATCCATTGTGTTTTGTAACATAATGTTGAACATACTGCTAGTTTGTTCTATTATTACCTTTTCAAATGGATCTAGCTCTGTGACTGAAAATAGACTTTGTTTGCTCAGATGTGACTCGGCTCTGGAGATGCGGGTTCTGCAGGCTGCTCCTCGCCCCCTTCAAAGTGATCTCTGCTATCCGTTGATTCAATGGTGTGTCAGCGGCGTCGATTCGAGTGGATGATAGAGGTTGCAGACCTTGTGGATCGAAGACTATCGACCCAACACTTCCTGGTTCCTTTCTCGTGGCGTATTGGCATCTACCATGGTGGGGTTTGATGTGCTGGGAGTCGACAAAGTGGGATCTGTGCAACCGCCGTACATATATGAAACTTCAGAGTTTGCGGGAGTGTGATTCATTGTCAAATATGATAAATGCTAATTAAAAAAGTGATAAATAATAAGCGAAAATGCTTAAAAAAGAGACACAAACCGGGACTTACAGTGAAACAGTTATGTGCAAAGTGTTTGGATATTCAAAAGACAAGGTATTTATACTTAAGTTTTTTATAATGCTCTAGCGCCCCCAATATTTAATATTAATTCCTGACTAGTTTACAGACTGTGACTTATTTTCCAACTGGCTTAAATACATAATATATTCTTGACTAGAAAGTAATAGCAGTTTAGGCTTATAAAATATAATCTCTCTCTATAAAACATATATTTTTTACAATAACAATAATATAAAATTTTCTTTAAAACATATAATTTCTCTTTATTTAAAGCTATTGATTCCCCAAAAAGTAATACAAAGTTTACTTCGCCTGTTTTCCTCAATACTCATATAAGTTATCTATAATTTCATTATCCATCCACGATAAATTTTAATATAACTGGACTTGTCTTTCAATATTATCTTCAATATGGTATTGACTTAATTTCAAATAATTATTTATGAGCTCAGCTCTCATCATCAGTCCCACGTTGGTACGGCATGTTTCTGTGACGTTATTCTTTATATTTAAATAACGAGTAGCCTCCTGCTTGGCATCAGTCGGTAGAGCATGAAACATTTGATATAATTATAAAATTAGGTCGTGGTTTTTTAATAGGATTCAGTCTCATAAAAATCTTTATAGGCCCAGATATGAGTTTCCCCTATAACTCTTGTAATTCATTAAAAAAAAAAATAGATATATGAATATGATAGTTATACTATAGTGTTGAGGAATTAAAATAAATTGCACACCATAAACAATTTGATACATATATTAACAAATAATGCAAAAGATAGATCAAGGCAAAAATATATAAAGAGCGATAAAAATATATATATAAAAAAAATAGAACAATAATTGAAATCAGTAAAATATCACAGGCTAAACTTATACTCTAGATTTATTGCACGAATCATTACCATGTGCCTTTATCTTAAAATCATATGCATCCTTTTGCATGTAGCTGCGATATGAGCTTGCTAATACTTGTCGACTTGGACAATTCAATTAAAAATAGGTTCTTAAGATCAACTTGATAAATTGGCAACTAATAATCCAAATATATATATATACTAAATTCTCTAGTACTTAGTAGATTTCTTTGTATTGAATATATATTTTATCTCAGGGTACAAGATTCGGCACCTGATGGACTAGGTAGAGCAATTCATCTAGTGAATTAGAGCTATAACAACTATCGCAAATTATATTGCAAAAATTAAAGATCATATGAATATGTTTTAATAGCCTAGATTTTACTTCTTTGATTCAATAGAATTTTCTGAAATGTATTGATCCATTTACTCCTTTAATAAAATACCTTTAATACTATATTTACTTGCGCAAGTATTTTTTTTATTAAATTCTTAATTTATAATAAAACCCTTTCGACGAGCTAGCTTTGATTATTAGATAAATTCGAAGCACTAGGGCGCCCATCACTAATTCAATATTTCTCACTCACGTGTCGAAATCTTCTTATAAGCCGCCGATGTCGATCCAACTCCTGGTGGTCCTGGAATATGGTAGCCGGAATCGTCTCTTCCAAGGGGTTACAAAATTATTTGAAATTGAAAATGACTTCTGCTTTATAAGAGCATCACAAAGTCTTTTAAGAAATTTAATAATTTGATCTAACTTTAGCTTTTACAAGTTATAGCAAGGTATTACGCTCTAAAATATTTAGGGTCCTCTCATGGTGGCATTTGGCTGGCGAGTGATGGTTCTCCTTTCTCAATTTTACAATTCTTATTTCCGACTTTCAAATTAACATAAAATTTGAATATCTTAGTCCTCCGCCATTAAGGTTCAAATAGATCGTACAAAAATATCAAATTATTACTTAGTTGTGTGTTTAATAATTCTTTGCCTTTGGGCCATCTCTATAACATAGACTATACAATAATTAACATAAATCCCAAACATTTATAGAAATATAGATAAATTTTTTTGAATTGGCATACTATTGCCGCCTATTAACTGCCATTGTGCTATTGGTGCATGCAAATTGTTTCAGCATTCATGCGCTTGGTACCTCCTATTTCCTGAATACACTTAATTATTTTTATTAGGTTTTTAATTATGCTCTCTACATGCTAGTTAATATTCTATATACTAATATTATTTCATGCTTCCTAATAGTTAGCCACGTGACCATGTGTTCTTTCAAATTGCATACCGTTTTGTTGCAATAGAGCTCTGCCAAGGGGTTTGGTCAGATTCTACGTTGCTCGATTCGGTCGATCGTTAGGTCGCCGATCACTGAATGTATATACCTAACCTCAATCTTCAAAAATTTTTATATAATAATATATTTATTAGCAACAAATTCTTTCAATTCCTTTTTAGGTTTTTGTACCGTTTAGTCAGAACAAGCTGATGCTATCTAATCTTTATTGTTATCTATTTGGCAATATTAGCCAGTTACTTTACTCAGACCTATTAATACTCCAGTTAGGGATTTTTATCTACCCAAATTTCCAATACTTTACAATGTATAAATTTTTATTGTGTATGATTCATTTTATTCCACATTACTATAGGATATAAGTTTTATATATATATTTTTTTTTATAAATTATCAGTATTACTGTGGAAGCTCATATCTGGGCCTATAAAGATTTTTATGAGACTATATCCTAGTAAACCCACGATCAGATTTTATAATTATTGAAATATTTCTCATGCTCTACCGATTGATGCCAAGCAGGAGGCTAATCGTTATTAACTATAAAAAAATAACGTGACAGTGTGTGTGTGTGTGTGTGTGTGTGGTGTGTGTGTGTGGTGTGTGTGGTGTGTGTGTGTGTGTGTGTGTGTACACGATATCTCATCTCCCAATCAACGGAATGACTTGAAATTTGCAACGTAAGGTCCTTACAATATAAGGATCCGACACAAACAATTCCGATCGAATGCGATTCAAGATGGCGGCTAAAATGGCGAAAATGTTGTCAAAAACAGGGTTTTTCGCGATTTTCTCGAAAACGGCTCCAACGATTTCGATTAAAGTTATACCTGAAATAGTCATCGATAAGCTCTATCAACTGCCACAAGTCCCATATCTGTGAAAATTTCATGAGCTCAGCCCCATCTATGCAAAGTTTGATTTTAGATTCTCAATTATCAGGCTTCATATACAATTTAACAAAAATATTTGAATGGAAAAGATTGAGCATGTGTGATAAAATTGAAAATAAGCTCGAAATTGGAGAAAATGTGATTATCCAATAATTGAAAACTGTTGGCAACTGTTGATTCTATTAAATGACTAGCCGTCAGGCTCGCTTCGCTCGCCATAACCGTTTTGGACCCCCGACTGGATCGTCCAAGAATGAGATCTGAAGGCTCGCTCCGCTCGCCTGAATTTTTCATTCGAGCATTTTTATCATTATTATGTAAGGACGATCCAGTCGGGGGTCCAGACTAGACGTCTGGCTAAACGGATATGGCGAGCGAAGCGAGCCTAACGGCAAGTAATATAATATTCCAAGGAATAGCTCTGATTGTGTAGCAGTGCCCAATCAATTTTTCCGCGATAAATGCATTTCAATCTTCAACTTGGTGCCAACCTAACAGAGTCAACTCAACTAAATGCCAACCTGACAAAATTATTAATTTAGTTACCAGTATCGAAGTCCAACAACTGTTTCGAAGAGGTACTCTCTCTAGATTATAGTTCTATATCAACATATGGTATGGACATTTTTCAATTATAATTAGGAGATTGGAATAAGAAGAATATACATGCTAAAAGACGAACTTTAACCCTTAAAAACCACCCTTAGAGTCAAAATATTGCCAAAAGATTCCTTAGTGCGCCTCTTAAGGGCCAACTGAACATACCTACCAAATTTGAACGTTTTTGGTCTGGTAGATTTTTAGTTCTGCGAGTGAGTGAGTGAGTGAGTGAGTGAGTGAGTGAGTGAGTCAGTCAGTCAGTGAGTGCCATTTCGCTTTTATATATAAATATATATAGATTCATTATGAAGAGATAGAAGACCTCGTGTGTCTCCAGCGTTATTGCCCTGTCACCAGCTGGCTCAAATCTTTGAAGAGTAGACTTGAGATGCGCGGGAACACTAGCGTCAGGTGATCAATTCTCATAACGGCAAGGAAAGTTGTGTGAGTGCGCCACACCAGTTTTTAAATAACTTATTGAACAGATATGCACAGCGTTATGCAAAAAAAATCGCTGAGCCCTCACATGCTATTGAATATTTTTATATTGTGAGAAAATCTCAAGCTGTTCTCACTCTATGAGAAAATATTCCCGTAACCGATTTCTAATAAGAAATAGCGCGACTGAATTTGAAACTATTCTTTCAACTTTATAAGCCAGACATGTTTTGATTAACCAATTACTTTGGTTCATTTACCTGGTATTTTCTGCTAGGCACACCTGAGTATGCTTCACCAAGGACGTGATAAGAAATCTTGGTTCCTATAAAACCGCCAAAATTCCAAGTTTTTCCTCGTTACCAAGCTATTCATACTAATCAATTTCACTAGCTAGTTCACTGAGGCCCAGTTCACCATCTCGGTCCAAACGAGTACTGTTGATCGTCAGCTGTTTACCCGGAATGAAACACATTATAATATTATTGACTACGATCATGCCTACTACCAATTATTGTGATCGTTTATCAGCATTGAACGTGGATGCTAGATCGTTTATCAGCATTGAACGTGGATGCTAGATGCTGCATATGATGATTTATTATCATATCTTTTCTGTATAGGGCTACTTGTAATATAAATATAAAGGAATAAAAATCTCAGTACCCTTTTTTTGAAATATTTTATCACTCATGATTTATTATGTACGCATGTAGGCCTGTTAACAGAACTACTATTACATAGTATATAACCCTAAAAGTCATATAACTGAAAGATTAAATTTTTTGATCCTCTCCACTATCTACATCAGTTCTGGCAATGAATCCAAATCTACACCTGATACTGATATTAATTTGTAACCTGGTACTGGTAATTAGTATTTTTCACGTTATTGACATAGGTCCAGTTATGCATTTAAGGAGTCGATTTACTGAAGATCATTAAAAAACTAATCAATTTACACAATTCCACACTAATGAACTTATCAATATTATTCTAAACAGTAAAACAAATTGACTGGTGGTATTGTGAACTGACCATCAGTGTGACGGCGCTGACATAGGTCCAGTTGTGCGTGCGCACCAGGTCGACCATGACTTGCGCCTGGTAGTAGTCGGATGGCACCACTCGCAGGAAGTAGTTGAATCGATTCTTGTCGGACAGATCACGGGACGTCGTCGAGTAGCCGATCTGCGGAATCTGGAACAACTGGAGCAGGTTTTGCACCTGGAGTGCTACCGAGGATGACCCGGGACCGATCACGCCGACCAGTGGAGCTCGGCGTCGGTCAGTCTGCACGAGGTCGCCGTTCTGAAAATTAAAAGCAGTCGTCAATTTACTCGGTGCCTTGAGAGCTGCGATGTCTTTTCAAGTTGTCACTGAGGAAACGAACAGAAAATTCAGCTCACTAGCGTTTTTCTATTATACTATTATACTAATTAACAATGACTCTGAATAATTCTTTCATCATCGCGCAACTATTTAGTGGCGTCAATCTTCACTGCGACTCACTCGTTCTGTTTGCACCTTGGGAATTGAAATAACACTATGATATTTCAATTGTTCAAATTAATGGGTCCGTATCACAGAGACAAGTTCTCACAGAGACAAGTAGTGTTTTTGAACGATATTAGTGTCACAGAGACAAGTTTCATAGGAACAAGTAGTTTTATAAATGGCAGTCTCACAGGAACAAGTTCCCACAGAGACAAGTTGAGTCTCACAGAGACAAGTGAGTCTCACAGAGACAAGGTGAGTCTCACAGAGACAAGGTCTGTTTCACTGGAACAAGTAGTGTCAGTGGAACAAGAAGAGGGGTAGAGTCCCATTCGAACAAGTGTAGTGTCACAGAGACAAGGTCAGTCTCACAGGAACAAGGTTGGTGTGGTGTGTTGCCTACACATGAAGATGAAGGCATTCCATTTGCTCTAATAAATGGGATGTCATCTGTTTTTTAATATATATACATATATATTATGGTGACATAAATAGAATAGAATGACTGCCTTTATTTTTCTTAGAAAGCGAAGTTAGGGCGCAGTCGACCCTCTCTTACACTCAACTCTCTATCAAGTATTATAACAATACGAAACAAATAAATACAAATAATATGATTAAAAACAAACAATAGTTAAGTTATCTACTTATTTAAAATAATAACAAATTTTAAATTATTGAAAAGAAAGAGAAAAAAATGACATTGAAAATAATACATAACAATGCTGAATGATAGTATTTTCTGATACTTCATCACTTTAGTAAAAAATAAGACACTACAGAATACAATACAGTAGGCCTACATAGCAACTGAAGTGTTTGCTATACATTTCATTTCCTACTTATTATCACTATGTAAATCTCGAAGTGGATAAGTAAATATTACATTATGATTTATTTAAATAGTAAAATAGAATCTTCCTTCAATCAACAAACAACGTCACAAACAACGCTCCTTCAATCCACGTGACATACATATATAAATATATAATTTACATATGTTAATAATGTGGTGACATCATTTGAAGCCAGCTTTAAACGTTTCTCCTGTGGAGAAAAAATGATGAATTTAGTAGACTTTTTAGTGGATCCTAGACATTCAGATTCAAATCTATACATAACAATTGATTCCCCTTTTCATCCAGGATATTTGTGGTTCTTAAAATTTTGATTTATTGACCGAGCGAAATGAGTTCTAAGATTCAAGTCGACGGCTTTGCATTTCTCTTTATGTTTATATGTTCCGCAATTACGGCGAAACGCAGCAATAGATTACCATGAAATTTGACAGGTATATTTCTTTTTAAATTGTGCCTCGACGTATATACAAGGTTTTTTGAAAATTTTGCATTTTAAGGTTAATACAATAGGTAAAGTCTCCTTCGAACACCAATATTACAGTAAAAATCAGAATAGAATCATCCATAATAATTCAGCTGTTGAGTGGATTTTTAATTGCATGCAATAACGCATGCAATTAATATATCAATGTAACTTAGTAAAAAATCAGCTGTCGTGTTGACTATTCATTGCATGCAATGACACATGCAATTAATAACGGAAAGAAAACATAGTATTTTCTCTCGACCTTTATCTGCTTTCAACTCGGTCTGACCTGTTGAAGGAGATTAGATTTTGATGTTAGCATATTTTTGATACACTAACCCCAACAGCCATTAGCCGTTTTCACACCGACATCTTGCCGACACAACATACAAACAGGATTTACTCTTATGGACAGTATGAGACGAGGCTGTGTTTTATAACTGCGCGAGGTCTACTGTTCATAGAACTACTAGTCCAGGATTAAAATGTTGTTTTACCAAAATCATCAAATATTTAATAATTCGATACAATGATACATGTACAAATGTGAAGCTGACTTGCACCGAGGTAGAATCAATTTAATTTTAAATAATTTGAAAT
The DNA here is from genome assembly GCF_014356525.2 of Nilaparvata lugens. NCBI lineage: Eukaryota > Metazoa > Arthropoda > Insecta > Hemiptera > Delphacidae > Nilaparvata > Nilaparvata lugens. Next base: position 40,463,430 of record NC_052510.1, read on the forward strand.
ATATTTAAAGTTGTTAGGCTTCATTAATTCATTGAACACCTATTTTATCATTATGTTTTACCAGAACCTATTAGAATTATAGATTGCCTTTAATAAATAAATTGAGTTCCATGTAAATGTATTATTTCCACCAAACTCCAAAATAACTATTTCAATGTGACTTTTAATTGTTCAGTCAATATAAAATAATTTTGATTCTGCAGTAACTTATACATAAGTGATATCAATGTAAGAAAGAACAGATTATATACTTCTACATGAATGTAACAATATTGGAAAGATGTTATCCAACAGTATTTGAATACACCCCTGACTGTTACTGTATGGGAGTACCACCAGTAATTTATAAGTTTTCAATTCGTCAAAAGAGTGGTTGTAGATAAAATAGTGTACTCAACGGTTATAATCTTCTCCTATCTATATTTTTCTCCTTATTATTGTTCATCTTCTTCCTGCCGCCAAAGTGCAGTACTTTATACCTGGCAATAGAATTTTTAGAAATAGAAGCATTTGGTTAACTTTGGTTTTACGCTTCAGTGAACATAGTCTATGAGCAGGGTAGTTCTACCTGGACACCACCGATGACAAATTGACCGGGCTTTCCAGAAGTACCTAACGGGAAACATTTGCTTTGTTTCATGGAAGCAAGGCATTGTAATACTGAATGAGTATTTATAGTTCTATAAAGCAAGGCCTTTTGGTTCTAATACCCGAGACGTCAGTCTGCAGATTGTTGTTATGGAATGCAGAAAACTTCTTTCACCAACCTTAGACAATAAATGCTGTTTCAAAAGATTGAAAAAATAGCATGCCGCTTCCAAAATCTATGGATATGGTTTATGTACTATATATATATATATATATATATATATATATATATATATATATATAATATATATATATATATATATCTGTGAGTGTAGCGTAAGGGACCACTACCTCCGTAAACACGAGGTAGTACGATGTTTACGGAGGTAGTGAAGGGACACACTATTATTCCTCACCCACCATATAGCATATAATATATCGAACTCTGTCACTCCCACTCAACCACATCACTCTCTTACACATACCCTTTCCTTCGGGCTCACTCTCTCTCACTCTCTCTCTCTCTCTCTCTCTCTCTCTCACATGATAATGAATTAAAACGCAGATTTCTGTCTTTGACACTAATATCATGCTTTAGTTAGATCAATAATGTTTCAATTGCCATCTAAATCTAGGTGAACTATTTGTAACACATAAACTAATAATTAAAACCACCCTAAATAAACCTTGATTAGTCCCAACCGATATGGTTTACAGTAACTTTAAGGACATGACAATAAGACAATAATTGTGGGTTGGAAACGTAATTTTGAATATTTATTATAATAAAATATAATCCCATTTTTCTGGTGCTCCAAACTCGTTATTTAATAATAAACCTACAGTTTAAGAGCCATCACTGATAAATATGTCACTTAGTATAAATACAGAAGAACAAAAATCATAAACCTTATTCCGGGACACTTTCTCATTAATCTTAATTTCGTATAGCCTATGTGTGTGATAAACGAAATTTGAATTTGAAATCACAACAATTTTTGAAAAACATACAGTTTTGAATTACGTGCTTATTCTACGAAAATTGAAACCCTTTTTTAGCTGGCGTCTAGGAATAAGAAATATATTGACGATAAATACAAACAATTTGGATGTAGATTAGGCGAATTGGCCTTGTCTAAAGGATTCATCTCATAGTCTGTTATACAATAAATGAGCAATTCAATTCATAACATCTAGTAGTCAGTCATCTTATGAATAGTGTTATCATTCATCAAATCAGTCTTATCAAGTCATAATTATCATCACCCAGTACAATTGAATAAATTAAGTCATACATTGAAAAAAGACATAAACTATTTATAAACTCACAGCACTGAATATCATATTTTCAACAATTTGAAAATTAATTTACGGAACAATAAGCATATTCATTCAGAATTACATTTAGTGCGTTTTTTAATTTATTCAGAGGCAAGTTTCTTCTAATATAAGATAAAGGCAGATTATTGAACATGGAGTACACTAGATAGGAATAAATTTCAAGCTCTTACTCAATCTGACATTAGGAGTTACAATACTCTAGTAGTCCAGATAACAGTAGACCTCACTGAACATCCTTTGCAATGTGGTAACGAGAATATTCAGCCATCTACTAGAAATGCTATCTACTAGGAATAAAGTCATTGTAATAATATCAGCGCTTTTATAAAATGTTTGCCAATGGCCCCACTAAGAAATCTGATCAGGCTGGTTGGAGACTTCAATCAACCATACATACATTACATTACATTACATTACATTACCAGGGCTACCAGACATGTTTTGCAGTAGTCGTACTATATCATAATGGAAAAAGTAGAACTTTGATATGAAAGTAATGAACTCACTCCGCTACAAATAAAATCTATTGGTGTGCTAATCTAAATGTTGCACTACTTCAATCCTGTAAAAATGAATACCGGTATAATACTTATTCTGAATTGATGGAATCCCAAGTCCCATTGCGCTTATGATAATTTTAAATGTTACTTTATTAACTCAGTAAGTTCAGAAAGTTATTGCTCAGTTGAATCAGAGCTACGATTAAAAAGATGATTTGGGAATTATCAAGTGGCACTTTTTGTTTTTCACTGGGATTTTCATTTTGTAACATGTAGAGACGCTTGTAGAACAACAATCTGTTAAATTTTTTATGGGAAAGATTTTATGAGGAAAATGAAGTTTTTCATTGACATTATCATCCGTAACTCGGAACGCCATGATAAATCTTGGCATCTAAAGCTGCGTTTACACCAAAGTTATTAACGAAATGTTAATAACTTAATCCTCACAGATTATTATAGATTGAACGGCACATGAAAAACACATATGTTCATCATGTGTATGATAAGTTATGTTCAATCTAATAGAATCTATAGAATCTATTGGTGTTGACGCAGCTTTACTCTGTGACTGTCTGGAGTTAATATTATATCAATTTGAATTTACAATTCGAGACCGCAGCTCGGAAAAAGAAGAGATGATTAGCTCATAATATTGGGGACCGAGCTTCGCTCAGGAGTACAAAAGCATAACAATTTATTACGAAAGAAGGAATTATAATGAACCATTTTGGCCATGTGGTTTTTAAGAAGCGGTGATGAATAGGTCAGTGGTAGGCTATTTGGCTTTTATATATTCCATTTCATATTCATATTGATTATTCTTTCGGGTTGAAGGTTATATGTATACGTATTAGATATATTGGAATAGTTATCTTGGAGTTTGGTAGAAATATATTACATTTGCATAGAACTCAATTTATTTATTTATTTAAGTTATCTTCTATCTGATTCTAATAGGTTACCAACCCATCCCTATCTTATCTGATAAACCTTCAATCATAATCATATACCTGCATGATTAAAAAACAACAGACATTCAATTTACTAGAACAAATAATGGAGTGCCTTCAAGTTCAGATGTAGGCAACACGCCTAACTTCTTCCTACATTCGCTACCTTGTCTCTATGACACTGACATTGCTTCTGTGAAACACCTTGTTCCAGTGGGAACTTGCTTCTGTGAGACTGCCATTTATAGCGCTACTACTTTGGACGGAGACCTTGTCTCTATGAAACTGCTTGTCTCTGTGGGAACTTGTTCCTGTGAGACTGCCATTTATAGAAATACTTGCTCCTGTGAAACTTGTCTCTGTGACACTAATATCGTTCAAAATCACTACTTGTCTCTGTGAGAACTTGTCTCTGTGAAACATCCCCAAATTAATTAATTGTGATAGAAAAAGAGTCAAATTATTGCTGTAGACCAGCCTGGAGCTTTTTCATTTATGCTAACAAACAGATGAATGTTACTTTCATTCAGCAGCATACTGTCTATTTATTTCTAAAATCCCTGACCCGCAAGAAAAATGACACAACTCAAAAAACAACTCTGGAGGGCCAGAGTAAAGTTTTCCTTTTTTTCAACATCCTGTAAATCTTTTCATTCTGATCCAATTTTTTTTTTCATTTACATCAATAGAAAAATTACAACATATAGAGGCTTACAGCTTTATGCCAAAACAAGCCTCATTGAAAATCAATTGTTTACACAAACTGAAACTAAATTATTAGGAAAGGAAAAAAAACTGAAAATATCAATAAAAATAGTTTGGAAGAACGATTATAAATAGGAAATAACACAAGACTCAATAGAAAATAGAAAAAAGACTAAAGAAAAAAGAGGCTAATTGAAAAAAGAGAATAAGTAGCAAGCCTATTTTAAGAAGAAGAATTTGAAATTTAAATTTTTATGGTCTGAAAATAGATTAAGCATTTATAATTTAAGAGCTTGATAACATTGTTCACTAAAATTGCGCAAATTATCAGCGAATATATCTAGAATCGTATTCAAAGAATATTGTATGATCTAACAGTTTTTTGTAAGAAACAATTTGCATGATGTACAGTGTATATTCTATCCAAAGCAAAAAACATATTCAATCTAGGTCTATTTAACGGAACAAAGATACTAAAGAGTTTGATAATATTCGGAATGTCTAAATGATTATTCAATATCTTGAATAGAACAGTTAAATATACGAAATCCCGCCTGTTCTTCAACGACATAATTTGAAAACTGACTCTCAGACACCTCATAGAAAAGTCATACGGGCATGAATGTCCATACTTCTTGTAATACATGGATCTGATGAATTTATTTTGTATGCATTCGATACTACTAATATATATCTCTTGATAAGGACTCCAAACAACTGCACAATACTCAAGTCTACTTCTCACCAGGGCCAGATACAGCATCTTGATTAAATGTCTGTGAAGTGTCTGACATTTCTCATGATAAATCCTAGCATCTTATTTGAAATATCAAGGATGTAATCAATGTGATCTCTGAAGGTGAGAGTGGAGTCTATGTAGACACCCAAATCCTTAATCACATAAACTCTTTCAATATGTTCATCTAATAATTTGTAGTCAGCAAAAATCTGTTGCTGTCTAGTGAAGACAATAAATGTACATTTCTTCACATTTGAACCCGAATACACCAATGTCTGCATAACTTCCTCAAGAATGACAACAAAGAATTTATAGGAAGATATTTTCATAACTACACACCCCATAATGAAAAATATAATTAAATTTTGAGTTGCGACATTTTTCTTGTAGTCTAGACAATACACCTTTCAAAATAGTACATGCAGCGATGTGGAATTTTATGTACCAGTAATAGATCCTTACAAGGATGGGGATCCATTGATTTCGTAGGAGTGCAACAAAAATAACTGTCAAAATTATACAATACTTTTACTAACCAAATTTGTGAAAATGTTTCCTGAAGTTTGCTCTCAAGAGTCTAGAAATATTACAAACTAAAATTGCTTATTCAAATGAATGTCGATAAAAAGAAATGAATAGTTGTTACTAATAAATAGTTATCATCTTGGATTTCTTATTCTATTTCAGACCATTATTTTTTCTCTATTATTCAGAAAGAGAAGAAATAAGTTCAATAAAATACTAGAAGTAGGAACTTCTGAGTCCTAAGAACACAGAGTTGTCACTAGTAAACATGATAGAACTGGATTATTGCATCATAAATTTAATTGTATCATAGAATATGAATGGTATCTAGAATATGGAATTGGAAGATTTTATTTCAATCGTATCAAATCGAAGAAAATCTTGTGAAGATAAAATGCATTGTTTATACTGGTCGATCAGTATTAGTACTCTTATTGCTGTTGTTTGGAAGTACTGCTTGTCTCTCAAACTCACTGAGTGCCCAATAAGTAATTTAAAGTAGTTTTCGATCATTCTCCATGAATTTGATACTGCACTAGAGTCTGCACTTTAGTGTACAACTTGGAAGCCATGTTTTGTCGGAATCGTTTTTTTGACTTTGAAGATGAGACATAGTACGTCTCACCGCTGTTAGGTTGGCGTTTTGATATTTCTCTTCACACAAGCTTGTTCGTTCAAACATTTTTTTCCATAATTTTTTGAGGGTTTTGCAGTTTCAGTATGGTGTTTTTTTGGGGTCATGCAGAACATAAGGTGATAGTGATTCAGTGTGATAGGGACTGTTGTCAATATTTTTTTCTGTAGTAATCAAGTCTGGCACTGTATATTCCGCCTTATCACTATTGTTTGGACATTGTTCCCAGTCAGGACAAGCTGTAACATGAGTCCTCCACCTGACATCATTCTTGAAATTATGGAATTTTTCAAAAATGGAAATTAAAAACAGATAGTTAAAATCCTGTAGTTTATCTTCAGTCATTTTGACAAGGCAATATTGATTGAGTTGTTCATACAGCAATTGTATACTCACTTTCATTTATAGTACAACATTCCACACACTATTATTATAGGTACTCATAATTATAGTACTATTTTACCATGTAAAATCCTAATTTCTGATATGAAGATGATCATTACTATTGTCTGTTATTGTACATTGTAATAATAGTGCACATTATTAACTGATCATAGCAAACTTAGGTACACCTGATGCCAATATTCTGGGTCAATTGCTGCAACAAGACAAGTTAGTTGTCAAAAAGTAAAGCGTTATCAATAACGTAACTTTTAGAATTGATCTTAGTTTAAGTGTAAGCTACTCTATTGATAATGGAACGTGAAATAAATTATGATTGAGATTATTATTATTATTACAATTCAAGATGAGAAGCGCGTGAATATCAAAACTTACACTATTCCAAACAAGAAAAACGTCACAACTAGTAATGTGACAGTATTTCAAAAGCATTTCGCACTCATCCCTGGAGTCGCCAGCACTGCATTGAGCACAGCACTGGTGTCAGTGTTCATGAGCTATCACATGCGATTCTTGCATTGTGATTCACTACATTCATGACTCTTTTTCTGTTGCAAGATATGACTAAACCAGTCCCATTTGTGGAATAAAACGAATATTTTTTTTCGAGTTGTGTCACTTTTCTTGCGGGCCAAGTTTTTGCATTTTTGTGCATTCAATGCAATTTTTATATCCTCTACTCACACTAACGTAGCTGAGTTCGACAACACTCAAATGTTATCTAGGAGCCTAAGATTACTACCAGCCTCAAAAATTTAGACTGAACCTGTATGTGCTATCACTAGTTCCCAGTTGTGATTATAATTCAGCTTTGTGAGGTTTGTACACAATGCTATCCAGGGAAAGTGAAGCTTCCTGCCAACTTCTTTAGTTATAATAGCCCAGTCAATGAAGGTCCAAAAACGCAGTTTCGATCCGAAAATTAAATAAAAGCTGAATATCCCACCATCGATAGAGCCCTCCCAGAGGGTCATTCTCCAAAAAATCCCAAGAAATCCCCTTGGAGCTTCCCCCCCCCCCAGCCCCCTAAAACATGAAAAATGCAAGTAATCACGGGAAATCGATTATCTCTGTAAACATTGATCGGAAACAGTTCTTTTATACGTCATTCGATTCGTTACATTATGGACTACAATATCAGATTATATTCATTTTTTCAATAAAGTGAACAGTTTTATTGATAAAATAATATATGTAAAAATTTAAGGGGTTTGCGATTTGATTTTTTTTTGTTTTCTTCGATTAACTTCGAAGCAAGTAATTTTAAAGAAAAATGAGCCAGATAATTTATTCATATGTCATTCGATTTGTCCCATTATGGACTACAATATTAGTCCTATTCAATTCTTCGATGAATCAAACAGTTTCCTTCATGAAATAGGGGTATTCACAATGTTGGAGTTAGCTGGCTAAGTCGAGCTATTCGCTATCTCCAGCTATTTGCTAAGTCTGTGTTAATGCTATAGTGGTACGTTAGAAAAAAATTATTAACAGACGAGATAGCAGATAGCGCAGGCACAGAATATATACAGAATGGAAACTGTCAATCAAACGCCTATCCAACCAATGCTTTTTACATGGCGCAAATACTAGACACATCATTTGTGACCTTAGGAAGTTCCAATACTGGTCTTCTGATTGGCTCACGGCAGTGAACGGAATCAATATTGATCCGGATCAGTAAAGTGATCCGAACCTCCCATCAATACTATTACAATGCGGAACATCCTAACAAGATGGCGGAGTTTCCAGGGTACTAGCCGAGTTTCCATACTGTATGTATACTGTGACGCAGGTTTGAGTCCGCTAACTCTAGTTATCTCTTTTAAAACGGCAGCCATATGTTTATAATCTTACTTTTTCAAACTAACTTCAAGTTACACAAATTATCCGCTTGGATCGCTACTGCAGTTAGCTAATAGCAGATGGTTCTAGATGGGGTGTTCACAATCCAGAGTTATCAAATAGCACTTTAGCTGGCTAAAACAACAATCAAACGCCCATCCAACCAATGCTTTTTACATGGCGCAAATACTAGACACATCATCTGTGACCTTAGGAAGTTCCAATCCTGGTCTTCTGATTGGCTCACGGCAGTGAACGGAATCAATATTGATCCGGATCAGTAAAGTGATCCGAACCTCCCCTAATTTATATGTTAAAATATATAATCGCTTATCGATTTGATTTTTTGTTTTCTCCGATTAACTTTGAAGCAAGTAATTTTGAAGAAAAATGCGTCAAATAATATTAATGTAGCCACTTTCATTGCAAATCCATTGATGTATATTGTTATGTATTTGCGATTCGATTTGGCGCTGTGGAAGGGGAAACAGCCGACCCGACGCGTTACGGCGAGACTGACTCTCTTCACCATAGTAGACAGTAGAATAGTACTGCTTTCTAAGTTTCATCTTTACACAAAGGCGCTCGAAACTATCAATTTTGTCTATTGTTTTGACATGCGCTGAATTTACACTTTTTAGTTCTCTAAATACTAAATATGAAAATGTTTGAGATTCAAACAATTTGATTACAGCAATTTATTCAGCTTTCATTGCCAGTTCAGGAAGTCAATATTTCTCTATGTGAATAAATTGTAATGCCACTATTACAATACGGTCATCATATTGATGTCTATGTTTCGAATGAAATGTGATAATTAACTCATCATTTTGTTGTTATAAATATTTGTGCTTAGTCATGCATTCTATGACAGACAAATATATTGTTTGCAACCGATAAAATATTAATACTATTACATAATATCATAATAAACTAGCCGTCAGGCTCGCTTCGCTCGCCATATCCGTCTAACCCCGACTGGATCGTCCAAAAATGGGATCAGCAGGCTCGCTTCGCTCGCCTGCATTTTTCATTTGAGCATTTGAGCACGATCCAAACGGGGGTCCAGACTAAACGTCTGGCTAAACGGATATGGCGAGCGAAGCGAGCCTTACGGCTAGTAATATAATATTCCCAGGAATAGCTCTGATTGAAGTAGGAGTGCCCAATCAATTTTTCCGCGATAAATGCATTTCCAACCTAACTAGGTGCCAACCTAACAAAGTCAACTCAACTTAATGCCAACCTGACAAAATTATCAATTTAGTTACCAGTTAACAACTGTTTCGTAGAGGTACTCTCTCTAGATTATAGTTCTATACTAGTAGTTCTGTGAACAGTAGAACTCGTGCAGTTATAAACCGCAGCCTCATCTTATACTGTCCATAAGAGTAAATCGTGTCTGTATTGGGGTTGGTGTATCAAAAATGATAACATCGAAAGTTAATATCCTTCAAGACATAGTGTCAACAGGACAGCCTGAGTTCAAAGCAGAGAAAGTTCGAGAGACAATACTATGTTATTCTAGTTATTAATTGCATGCGCTATTGCACGCAATCGATAGTTAATTTATCTATTTATTCACAATGGAGACAACGGGTCTCCCCAAATATGTCTCCTTAACAATAAAAATTGTACAGATACAAAAGAAAAAAGAAAATTATATGAAATTATGCAATAATAAATAATACAAACAACGAAAATACCACCCAATTCAAAAATGAAAGAAACAAAGATTTCAAATACTTATGAAAAAAGTAAATATAAAATAAATTGAGAATTCAAAATTCCAAGAATTGAAGGATATAATAACAAACAATGAACAAAAATTTTATCAATGGAATAAATAACATTTATAACTGAACGACGTCCCAAACCATATATGCACATCGACACTGATACACCAACTATTTATTCGATCAGATCGAAGTTCTTAACTTTCTTTACGATCGAAGTTCCAGTTACTTTCTGAACCTATTTTCCAGATGTTCCATGGATACTGCAATGTTTTAAAATAAGGTCGCCAAATTTGGTAACTCAACTACAGCTATTATAATGTTTTTACTTTCCTTGCCCTATTACCATAGGTGATGAAAGTATTGCTTTCCGAAAAAAATTAAGGTACCCCAATTTCTAAATTTCTATACGTTTCAAGGTCCCCTGAGTCCAAAAAACTGGTTTTTGGGTATTGGTCTGTATGTGTGTGTGTGTGTGTGGTGTGTGTGTGTGTGTGTGGTGTGTGTGTGTGTGTGTGTGTGTGTGTGTGTGTGTGTGTGTGTGTGTGTGTGTGTGTGTGTTGTGTGTGTGTGTGTGTGTGTGTGTGTGGTGTGTGTGTGTGTGGTGTGTGTGTGTGTGTGTGTGGTGTGTGTGTGTGTGTGTGTGTGTGTGTATGAGTGTATGTGCGTCTGTGTACACGATATCTCATCTCCCAATTAACGGAATGACTTGAAATTTGGAACTTGAGGTCCTTCCACTATAAGGATCCGACACGAACAATTTCGATCAAATGCAATTCAAGATGGTGGCTAAAATGGCGAAAATGTTGTCAAAAACAGGGTTTTTCGTGATTTTCTCGGAAACGGCTCCAACGATTTTGATCAAATACATACCTAAAATAGTCATCGATAAGCTCTATCAACTGCCACAAGTCCCATATCTGTAAAAATTTCTGGAGCTCCGCCCCATCAATGCAGATAGATTCCCAATTATCAGGCTTCAGATACAATTGAAACAAAAAAAATCAAGTGGAGTAGATTGAGCATGAAAATCTCTACAATTAATGTTCAGTAACATTTTCACCTAAAATTGAAAATAAGCTTTAAATTCGAGAAAATGTGATTATTCAATTGCAAATATTTGTTGATTCTATTAAATCATTCACTATGAAGAGATAGCAGACCTCATGTGTGTCTCCAGCGTTATTGCCCTGTCACCAGCTGGCTCAAATAATATTTGAATAGTAGACTTGAGATGCGCGGGAACACTAGCGTCAGTGATCAATTATCATAACGGCAAGGAAAGTTGTGTGAGTGCGCCACACCAGATTTTTTTCATTTGCTCACACTTTCTTACGTTTTCAACAGACTATGAAAAACTTTTCTCTGATCGGCTGCTATTTGAGGGACCAATAATCCTTTCTCTTGGTAGTTCAAGGAATTTTCCCACAGTTGAAACCTGTTCCAAAATAATGTTTTTAGTCACAAGTACAATATATTCCTGATTTGATCGAAATCGTTAGAGCCGTTTTCGAGGTCCGTTCAACATGGATACATAAATCCACAAACACACATATTAAAACAAATTGCTTTCTTAGTGTAATTATTGACTTCAATGATCATGGTTTCATTCAATGAGAGCTCCTTCCACATAATAATAACAGCTGGCATCAAAAGCAGAATAATGTCAAACATGATTGAAATTGAAACAGTAGCGATCATCAACATTATTTTCTTCATCTGATCTAAAGTAACCAGATTATAGTAAGATTCACATCAATGTGTCAGCATTTTTTTAAATTGGAGCATTGATGCTATTAATGAGGAATACTGACAGTCAACGAACTGTTATACATATTCTACAATATTTTTATCGAATAGCTCTGATTGAAGCAGCAGTGTCCAATTAATTTGTTCTCGATGAATGCATTCTAATTGATTCTTCAACTTGGTGCCAACCTAATGAAATAATCTCAATTCAATGCCAACCTGACAAAACTATTAATTGGTCGCCAGTTATCAACTGTTCCGAATAGGTACTCTCTCTAGATTATAGTTCTATAGTAACATATGATATGGACAATTCAATTGTAATTAAGAGATTGGGAGAAGAAGAATATACATGCTAAAAGACGAACTTTTAACCCTTAAAAACCACCCTTAGAGATGAAATATCGCCAAAAGATTGCTTAGTGAGCACCTAGGACGTATAAGGAAGCTATATTCTAAGTTTTGTTGCAATCCATCCAGTAGTTTTCCAGAAATCGTGATCAGTGAGTCAGTGAGATTTTCAGTGAGAATTTTATTAGTATAATATATTTTATAAGATATAAGATAGGATAAGAAAGAAGATCGCTCATTCCTCTCCCTTCTTGCATGTGCAGTTTTACTGCCTATTTTTATATTTTGTGGCTACAATACTGAGTTATACATTGCCGAACTATTTGGCTATTTAGCCCATTATCAATTTATTATCTAGGCTGTGGAAATTCTTCTTCCTGATAGAACTTCCTCACCAGACAGAACAAAAGGCTTCATACTGATAATCTCAAGAAAAGAGGAGACCTCCAGCCAATTGTCCCTATTAAATTAATATAATTGACCAAGCGAAGTGAGGTCTAGGATTCAAGTCGACGGTTTGGCATTTCTCTTAATGTTTAAATGTTCAAATGTTTATATGTTTATATGTTTATATGTTTATGTTTATATGTTTATATGTTTATATGTTTATATGTTTATATGTTTATATGTTTATATGTTTATATGTTATATGTTTATATGTTTATATGTTTTATGTTTATATGTTTATATGTTTATATGTTTATATGTTTATATGTTTATATGTTTATATGTTATATGTTTATATGTTTATAGTTTATATGTTTATATGTTTATGTTTATATGTTTATATGTTTATATGTTTATATGTTTATATGTTTATATGTTTATATGTTTATATGTTTATATGTTTATATGTTTATATTTTGCGCATTAACGGCGAAACGGGGTAATAGATTTTTATGATTTGACAGCTATGTTCCTTTTTAAATTGCGCGTCGACGCATATAATCTTTGTAATTTCCATTTTTGAATTAGGTGGTATTTTTGTTGTTTGGATTATTTATTATTGCATAAGTTCGTATTATTTTTATCATTATTTTCCTTTCTCATTTGTATTTGTACAATTCTTATTGGTAATGAGACATATTTGGGGAAACCTGTTGTCTCCCTTGTGAATAAATAAATGAACTATTGATTGCGTGCAATAACACATGCAATTAATAACTAAAGTAACA